>NC_056743.1:1089454845-1089544845 GCF_019279795.1 Protopterus annectens | reverse complement strand
AGTGGGGATAGTTGCTGAATAGTAGTAGGCCATCATCTCTGTAAGGACCTTTTTTCACTTTTATATTTCCCCTATCCTTACCTGCATTTAGAAGTACATCAATGTACTCTGCCATGGAGTAATGCAAACAATTAGATCTGAGAGCATGTGACATGGGAGATTATCTTCAGCTGCTAGCATTAGTGTGACTTATTAGGCAGATTTTTTTTCCTAAGTAAAATTATTTCAAAAATTATGCTACTAATACCTCTGTACACGTTAAGATATGAAAGCATAACTATTTTCTACTGACTAGAAATATTATTAGGGCACATGATACTACATAAAAGTAAGTAAGTGTAAAGATAAAGAATATCTATTATTCTGATTATTAATTATACTGCCAAGTAATGCTAGTCATGTGACTATATAGCACCACTTAGAAAATATGCATGTGGAAGATAGGAAAGTTCCAAGCTAGTAGAAGACCTTGAGCTGTCATTGGATAGGAAATGAAAGTTTATTGGATTTAAGGAGAATCATTTACATAGATCAGAAACTGAGAATAAATGTATATTTGACGTGGCAAGAATTTTATTTATATATATATATAAAAACAGATAGGGAAACCAAGATGGTTGATGAAGAAATTGTTTGTAAATGTTAATGGTAGAAAAACTGTATTAACTGGTCTTGTTAAAAGAAGAATATCCAAACCAAAGGGCAAAGCAATCACACAAACAAGCCATTAAGTAAATACCGCCACTGGAACCAAACTATAGAACCAAAAAGCACAGCACATTGCTGAAGGAATACAACCTTTAATGACCAAGTTAAGCGCTTTCTTCCTACTTCAAGACATTAAGTAACAATGACAATAAATACCCAGCTAAGTTAGAGTCTCCTCTTGCATTGGAGGCTCATGGAATATATGCAAATGACCCTAAAGGACATACCAGTACTTCATTACCTGGCTTCTGAATGCAGTGATTTTTTTTTCCTTTTTATTTTTTTTTAAGCCCTTATGTTGCATTCAGGCTAATAAAGTCAAACCCCCCAGCTTGTAGGCATTCCATGTTTCTCTGTCTGAACTCATTGGTAGCTGAGAAGGGGTAAAATAAATTAAGGTTTCTTCGAAACACTCAACTGTGATTAAGGAATGGTCTGTGACATTTGCATCCCCTCCATGATAGGTAAGGACTCTGCTATGTGTTTGATACATGTGTGAATAAAGGGAGAAAATTAAAAATACATTTTCCCAAGTGTTTTATCCCAGAAGAGTGAAGTGATTCCTGATAAGGGCTACAGTCCATGACTGAGACTCATACTTTGCCACTAATAATTGAAATGGTGAATACACCAGCTGATCACCTGTGTACATATTCCTCACAATTGTCATTGAATATTGGATATGGGTTTCAGATTGTGGGCAAGGGGTAAAATTAAAAAAATAAATAAATAAATAATGAAAACAAAAAGCAATCCAAGCTGCTGGAAACTGTCAGCTCACCTCAGCTCATCTCTCAGCTCTGCCTGCAGTGTGATTACAGAAAGCAGTTTGAAAACAAATATAAAAGGGTTTGATGGTCAGGACTTGAGAGCCACAAACAATTTAAAGAAAAAGAAAAACAATCCAGGGAAGTCCTAAATAGTTGCCAAATCTATCTGTTCAATGACTCAAGCCTTGCTCGGTCTCTGTAGCTGGGAATAGAACATCATCCAGGATAATTCTCTCAAGCCGTATTACTGAGAAGAGGAAGGCCCCCCACCCCCAACATGATTATGCTGTTAAAAGGGTCCGTTTTCACAAGATAGCTCGTAATTCCAGCAATAAGGAGTGGTACATTTGAGTAACTGTTGTGACTAGGCCCCATAAGCAGTTGCATAAAATGCTAACAGGATCAAATGCTACTGCAGTCATGATAAGTAAGCATTAAAAATGACAGCAGTAGAGTGCAGAAACCACATTAATACCAGAAGACAGAATTGTGGAGTAACAACAGGAAGTCATTTGTTTCACATTTGATATTGACTTCAAAGTAAATTAACAACTAGATTGATTATATTTGCATTTAGTCCTACAAAGAAGGTTGATTTGTCAGAATACTTACCTAAGATTTTTTTTTAATCTGTCTTGGATATGTTACATATCCCCAGTAATAATAGTGCTTGTTCTTTCAGCCCCTTGCTACCATCAGCATTGACTACACCACCCATCTTTTTATTTTATGTATTTATTCACATGTGAACTGCATACGTGGATGGGACCAAGAACCCTTGTCACTCAAGACCCATGTCCCAAGGCAAAGACTTATAGTGCTGATATATACAAATGACATATATTTATATATTGTTAGTGATGATAACAAGTATTGGTTACACATAGTTAATATTAGGGGATAACATAGCAACACATATTTACATTAGGCATATTGTTATATATAACATCAGTAGAGGCTGACATTGAATTAAATTTATATGCATGTATATACATTTGATGTTTTTCTTTTCCATGAGAAGAAATATATTTTAGAATACTATTTGGGTATTATATACATTCCAAATTGTCTAGCCTTTGTTTTGAAAACAATTACACTTGTGTAGCCCTTTGAGGTGATTATACAGTTTTTCCCAAAATTCTCTGCAGGTATTGCTTTCTCTTACCTTATTCAATTATGTTCTGGTGGGTCAGATTTATTAAAATTTTTTTCACTTATAACCAGGCCGAAAGAGGACCATAGTACAAGATTGTCTTGTGTAGGTGAACATTGAGACTATATGATGCTGTTTGTATTTCAGCTTAGATGTGAGGAATGGGCAATGCCTTTGAAACAGTAATCTATAAGTAATGTCATTTAGCAGAAGACTTGTAAATAAAGTGACTGACATCCATCTGTTTTTATTTAAGGTTGCTCGGTGCTGGTCTCTGTAATCAGGTAGCTTGATAAACCTACATATTTTGCTGACTGTAATTTGCAGATTTGTGGTGGTTTTAACTGAATTTAGAGCAGTAACTGTCAGGGTTTACTCATGTTTTGGGAGCATGTTGATAGCTATACCATTATAAACCTCACAGGATAGAAGATTACTGAGGTGGTGTAATACTTTAAGCACTGGTAAAACAGATTCACTGGCTTGTTGTGTGGTGGTTAAATTCAAGTACCAATCAAACTAGATGCCCAAATACTTTTATTTACAGACTTATGGGATTACTATGCCTTGTGGAATTTTTATGGTGATTCTGATCAATTTTGGTAGTTAAACATTAAACCAAGGCCACATCTGCCCGAGTTGGCGGTAGTTCAGGTGGATGCAAAGAATTCCATGGCACTTATTGAAAAGAGCAGGGGAAGTTCACTGATGTCCTGGCTAAATGTCTTCTCGTTAGTATGAATACCACCCTGATTCTCCCCTGAAAAGACACCATTGACCTAGTGGAACTAACCTGGTCAACAATATGTAAATAAAATCAATTATATCTGTTTCAGTGTAGTTCATAGCTATATTTTTATGATTATCTGTTCCCATATTCTTTATCTGTTTGCACATTTTTTTCGATATGGTTAAGGCAGGTAGCTGAATGAATAAGCAGCTGATTGTCCATGTACATAGTACAGTTAATGTTATTGATGTCCAAGAGCAGTGAGGTGATAAATATTGAAAGAGCAGGGGACACAATATATATATATCCTTCAGGGACTCCTCCTGCAGGGAAACCTGCCTGAAGCTGGCACCTAGTGGTCTGACATAACAGTAAATGTTCTTTCAGAGCAAAAGCTTCTAAATCAAGTTAAGTTTTATCTCATGAGTCATGATTTTTTCTTGAATGAAGCAGCTGTGTTCAGTGGCTTCAAAGGCTTTTTTGAGGTCAGTGAGCAGATCTAAGGTATACTGGCTTTTTTTTTTAATTTAGATAGATTTGATTTGTGATGACTTGGTAGGTGATGGATACAGTGCTAAAGCCGGGCTACTTCTCTAACAGCAGTTCATGCCTGCTTTTATGATCATATAGCTGTTTGTACAAGATGTTTGAGCATTTTGCTGAGGGAGGAAGTATTTGCAATAGGACAGTAGACATTTGCTGTTGATATTGATTTGGTCTTGGTACTGGGTTATTTTTGCATGTTTAAAGCTGTCCAGCACAATGAATGTGGTAAGTGTAAGATTAAGTGTGATGGGTAAGGTTTTGCTAATACTGGGGCTACTAGTTTTAAGAAAATGACAAGATGTTTGCACCAGGAAGAGGATTTTCTAGTACTGCTATTTTTAATAGTGTTTCTACATATTTTTATGAGATTATTTGAAAGTGGAATGCAGGGTATATGTAGTGCAGCTTCTTTCTCGGAATGGTTTACGGTGTGAACTGACACCTCTGTGGGTGTGCATGTTCCCACCCTTTCTTGCTAAGACATATCTCAGTGCCTACTAATGGTGATTTAGTGCCACCACTAGATTTGGACACCACCCTGCTACCATTACTAGCTTAACTTTCCCTAACTCTTAAGAGAAAAAACAGATTTCTGGCCCCACATTCTTTCCTTTGCCCATTAATGAACCTGAGTCAGTGGTACCATGGCTGGATACCCCTTCGTTACATAGACAGGCTGGTCTCACTAAGTAAGAAATGATTAGCATGTGTGGGTGTGTGTGTGTGTGTGTGTGTGTGTGTGTGTGTGTGTGTGTGTGTGTGTGTGTGTGTGTGTGTGTGTGTGTGTGTGTGTGTGTGTGTGTAAGTTTAAGTGTGAATGAAGTATGCATGTGTTTATAAATGCAGACTGTGCTGAGCTCTTGAATAGGTCTGACATGCTGCCCAGGTGTGTGAGCTGGATCACCTACATACCACAGACCTTATGAGAAAGAATTAACTCATTTTCCGAAAACCATCACAAGCCTGAAGTGAATTATAGCATGTAAAATGAATAAATCCACAAAGCTGGTAAAAAGATTTTTCACATTAGCAGCCAGTTTTACCCCATTAAAAATGCTGACTTGAGCATCAGTTAAGACATTATTTGCTAAACCATTTACTGGCCCCATTTGTCACAATTACTGCAAGCTCAAGGAGACCGGGAGACTAAAGGGACTTCCCAGGTTCATGTGGTCACTGGCAAGTTACATCTTAAGCCCAGACAACGTTTGATCAAGCAGTCTGTATTTTTTGTTGCACATTAAACTTGCCCATTGCAAAATACAGTATCTGCTAACTTGTTTCATTAAAAGACCATACCCAAGAGTCAAACCCAAAACCTCGAACAAAGGTATGAGTGTTGCAAAACTGATGGGGCTCAGAGGCACAGCATGAAAACATCTGTGAAAATAACCTGCTTCTAACAGAGCTTAAACTTGTTGAATCTCACAAAATTGTAGAAAGGCCAATCTGTAAACTAAACAAAAAGGAATAGTAAAGAGACAAGCCATGTGTGAGTGGGGGAAGGGAAGCATATGAATTATGCATTACCCTCTGCTCATCCTCAGCGTTTTAGAGCAAGTGGCATTTGGAGTAAAGAAAAGTACAGGAGCATTAACTTAATGCATTTTTTGAATGATAAATATGTTTAATTTAAAAGTGAAATAGCTTAAACCTCAGGCCAAGAATGAGTAATGATGAGTTGTTATTGAAGACTTTTGCTACAATGGCCAGAAAAAAAGATATCAAACTCTGATTATCCAGTGATATTAATTATAGATGTCATTTCCCCAAATGTAGGTTGTGATAGCTGTTGTGGCTGCCAGTTTCTTTGAAAACTTTTATGTTAACATTCAGCCTCCAGTAGCCAGTGTTATAAATGACAGGAACCCTGAACCACCTCAAGGCTTAATTGAAGTCTGAAGTGGCTCTGGTTTTGATGTCTGTGATCAAGAATATTTTCTCAGAATTTTTGTTCATCATGTTATAATGCCAGTGTTAGCTGATAAGTCTACTGATCCTTGAAAAAATATGTAGAATATTTCCTTAAAAACATGAGATTTTACCATGGCCCAAAGTAAATAAACCTCCAACACCCCCACCCAAAAAAGAAACAGCAAAACAAAGAAGGAAAAAAATAGGGAGGCCCTGGAAGGTGTGTTAATGGAACAGTGGAGTAATAAAAATTCGACTTCCTAATACTAAAGCACTCAGCAAAAAAGCTGCCAGCTTGCTGTGAAGCTAGTGGGTCTGCCCAAGTTTGATGTCTGAATGAATCAACAAAGTAATTATCCTTTCCGAAATGTACTTGCCTATGATTTAGCTCTAATGATCACAGGTGGACATTTTCCAGGCTGAGTCTGCCTTAGCTATCATTACTTATAGATACTTGGCTTTGCACAGAGTACAATAAACCAAGCCATGGAGGAAATAACAGCGGTGTTAACCTCTAGCACCAGCGGGAAATGGCCTTAATAAAATTGGACTAAACAACACCTAGGTGGTAATAACCCTGGGCTAATTTATATCAAAGGTAAATGTAATAAAACAAGGCCTGTTGTTATGGATACTTATTTATTACCAACTGCTCCTTGTTACTCGTTACACTTGCTCTTTTGAGCTGTCTGGCCCTTTATGAGTTCAGTTCTTCCTCTGGACAGCTGTTTCATAAATTACAAATGAACTTAGCTATCCTGGGCAGTGCAGGTGTGCCTGGTTGTCAGCAACTGCTGGGGTTATACAGACTTTAGATATTCCATATCTAAAGATGTAAATTAACATTGCTTGTCTTGTTTTGAGAATCAACACAGCAGAGTTCTGAGAAGTTTTGCTTTTCAAGAAAAAAAAATCGTTGCTAGAAAAAGAAAAAAGTACTGCATAAATCTTATTATTATCTTTGATATGTTAGTAAATATACCTGTAGGCTGGTCTCAGGTTTGTTTTGACATGATGAATATCTGCTCATCTTACAAAAAATGCAAGGCATAACAAACCTGTCTTACACAGAGCACCTTAAAAGCTTTTCCCTCTACTCAGTCTCCTATAGATTGCTGAGGGGTGATCTATGCCTGGCTTACAAGGCATCCACAAACCCCACATTTATAAATCTACTGCATAGTTGTAAGTCAAACAATACCAGAAATACAAGGTCTAAGAACTGGAATTTTGTCTGTGACTTAAACAGAACATGCTGGATCATAGGATCATGAGATCATAGGAGGTTATTAGGCTAATGGCCCTAGGGTCCTTACAAGCCTAGCCAAGTTTTATCCTTATTTCCATGATCAGCACCTGTCACCCCTTTCCAAGAGGGACATAGGTTTAACCCTTGTGGTGAACTTACAGTTACACATCCAATTGCCCAGATTGCATTTGAAAAGAGCCAATGAGGTGCTCTGCTCGACATGAAGTGGGAGTCTATTCCAAAGGTGTGGTTACCTCTGAGAGACAGCTCTGTCCCTCCAGCAGGTTCTATTAATGTCATATACCAGGTTAAGGCCATTAAAATGAGTAACGTATGTACCATTTGACTTACAGATATGCAGCATTTCCAATAAAGCAGGGTCAAAAATTGCCTTATATGCAAGGCAGAGATTGCCCCTGAGCAGTCTGTATGAAACAGAATAAACTGACAGTGATTTTAGACTGTTCTCTAGGACATATGCTGAAGACCTTGAATTTTCCCTGTGAGGAATCTTTGTGGTCTCTCCAATTGCTGCAGGTGCTTGTACTCAGTTATTGGCGTGATGAGGGAAGAGTACAGGGAGGTCATAACTTCTTTTTTTTCTGGAGGCAATGCCCTTACTTAGGAGATGAGTAATATAGAATAACCTTCTTATCACTGAAGACATGGTGATCAAAGGTAAGGTTGCTGTCAACCTGTGTGCCCAGGTCTCTCACCACTGAGTGCGTACTTAGGTTGTTGTTATTGATGTGGTAGTTAGCAGGAACATCACTCTTGCTGAAAGGGATGATAATACATATTTTTGCATTGAATTTAAGGCCATGACTGTGGCATCAGTCATTTGTTTATGTAAGACCCTCTTGTCGGTTGTTGACATCATTTGGAGATTGTATGACTGCTCCCAGTTTCCAGTCATCAACAAACTTTGTCAGCCACAAACCTTTAGTTTTAGCTTGCACATCAGATAAATATATTCCAAACATTATAGATCCCAGGACTGATCCCTGTGGAACACCACTGGTTACAGGTCTGCTGTTGGAGCTGGATTCCCCTAGTTTGACTATATGGGTCTATCAGTGAGCCAGTTAACAACCCATCTAATGATATACAGGTTGATACCTAGCTGGGAGAGTTTGTCAATTATGCCTGAGTGGGGGATAGTGTCAAAAGCCTTGGCTAAGTCTAGGTAGGCTGTGTGCACAGATTTCCCCTTATCAAGGGCTTCGGTGACTGTCTCAAAGAAGACCACCAGGATTAACAGGCATGATCTCCCTTTGACAAATCCAAATTGAGTAGAGTCAAGTGTTTGGAGGTTACCAATGTCTTTGCTGATAAGGTCCATGATGATTCTCTCCATGGCCTTGCAGATAAGGCCATTCAGGCTAATAGGTCTGTATTTCACAGGGTCAGTGGAAGCACTACCTTTGTGCAAGGGAATAATGGTGGTCTTTTTCCATTCAGCTTGGATGAAGCCAGTACTTAGACTATTATTGAAAAGAGTACCCAAAGGTGTTGCTAATTGTTGTTTGAGCCCATGTAGGACACAGCCTGGGATGTTATCAAGTCCCATGGATGCTGTGTTTTTGACCTTAGAGAGGACATTTATGACCTGCTCTTTAGAGATACATGATAGAGGACAGGTGGTAGGAATGGCTTGGAGTAAGTGTGGCGAAGAGGGAGTGAAATTTTCACAGAACCTGTCGGCTAACAGGTTAGCTATGTCCACGGACTCAGTATATGTGGTATCATTAACTACCAATTCGGCACAAATCTGAGCCTTTCCTTTTAGGTTACAGATGTAACTAAAGAACACCTTATGGTTGTCCTAAGTTGAGGAAGCTAATATGGATTCATACTTAGCTTTGGAGGACATCACAAAGAGTCTTATTTGCTTGTTTAAGCTGTGGAGGGAGTGTTTCCAGTTTGGGGCTCACTTCCTCTTACTCTTAGACAGCAATTTCTTCCTCTTATTGTAAAGCCTATTAATGGCAGTTGTCCACCATACAGGTTTGCTCTTCATCGGGGAGCTTGCTTTGGTTCTATCAGGTAGAGCCATGTCAATGCAGTTGTTCAGGTGTTTGTATAAAGCATTTGTGTAGAACTCAGCATAGTTGCCAGTTCCATCGGAGGGAGGAGGTGAGTGAAGCTATTTATAGCATCCTGTAAGAGGTTATAATCTGTTTTGGAGAAGTTTTTTAATTTAGTTTGTGTTATGGGGGGTCGTGTGTGATAGTAACTTCGAATGAGACTGATTTGTGGTCAGATCTTACCAGGGAAGACCTCACAATGGTAGTGCTACAGTGGTCCCCATATTGGTAAAGACCAGATTCAGGATGTTGGCACCCCTTTTGGGGTGTCAACTAGCAGGTCCAGGGAATTGGAGTTAATGAAGTTGAGGAACCTTTGAGCAAGTGAGTTTCTGCATGAGTAATTTCTCCAGTCAACGGATGGGTAGTTAAAGTCACCCAAAATCATGGTGTTTGGATGTATCTTAATAGACTCAACTAGATACAAATAGGGAGAGTGGGTGTCCTGATTCATGGAGTGGGTCCTGTATCTAGCAATAACTTGAATAGGTGCCCTACCAACAATTAATTGCACCTGAAGTATCTCCAGGGAATCATGCTGTCTAACCAATCTGGAGGTGTATTTATCTTTAATGAATACTGATGTACCACCTCCTTTAGTTTTCATGCCTTCAGTTTGTGGTCTGAAAGTGTGGAAGAAGGTGTACCCCGATATGGCTGGGGTGCTATCCACAGCCTTGAACCAGGTCTCCGTGACTGTACAAATGTCTATATCTGAAGATTCCTTCCAGTGAATGCAGTTTCATGTTAAGACTCATAGTGTTTAGCAGCAAAGTGAGGTTGTTTTTAGATGCAGTTCTTACATCAGGAATTTTGTCATTGAGACACTGCCTAAAATAGGCTCTATGGGGGTGGCAAGAGCCTTGGCCAGTAGCTGAAATCCCAGAGATGACAGATGAAGACCATCTCTGGCAAAGCACTGAGGTCTGTCGATCATGCCATCCCAGGCTGACAGATACTGTATCCCCTAGGAATGACACCAGAACTAAGCCAATTATTGAAGTCAATCATTTTCTGTTTGTATTGAGGCATCATCCTAGGTGAAGGTAAAATGCTGCTTAAGGCTAGGGACATACCAGCCTGAAACACATAGTCCGAGAGCTCAATCATGTCTCTCTTCATGTAGTGCAGAGAGGTACGTCTCAAGTCGTTCACACCAACATGGACTATGACAGAGTCATAACAGTAACTGTTGTTGAGAGACCTGAGTGCATGTGTGGTATGATGGATCCGGGCACCTGAAAGACAGCTGACCATGAACTTCTCCTTATCCAGCCTGGTGACAGAGACATCTGTGTGTCTCACAATGGAATCAACTATGACTAATATGTTTGGTTTTGTGTTTTGCCTTAACGGCTTGACAGGTGAGACACTGGTATGTGAGTTATTATGTGTATTGTGTTCTGCAGAGGAAGTATTATGTGCAACATGCTTGTGTTTGTGTTTGGGAGGTCTCTGGGGTTGAGAAACAGATATGTGTCCCAGAGACTGCCCCTCCCATGGAACAGGCTTTCCATCCAAGTGAAGTTAAATTAGTCTACTACCTAATTTAAGTGCATCCTAGACCAGTGGATGGGGAAAAGGTAATTTACACTGGACCTGGCAACCATGTCCCTTTTGGATAGAGGTAACTTATAAATGTCTGGCCCTCAGTGTCCTATTTGGATACAGGATGCCATTATTCATTTAGGAAAACCTGACTAGGCTTAGAAAAGCCCCCCCCGGGTTGTTAATCTAGTAACAATGTATGAATCTATGAATTCATTGTCTTAAATATATACACCTCATATATAAGAGTTTTTTCTAACTGCATTTTCCTTTGCCTCCTCTAGTGGTGGCATCAGTGTAGATTTTACACTTTTCAAACATGGAATAACATATTTTTCAAATTTTATTCCAGCATCTCATCTGCTTCTACATTTCCACTTACACAGCTGAGTCAATTTGGTTTAAAACTGATTCTCCTTCTATTAGGTTGTTACTGTTAATATTTCCTTTACTGAAAAATGGCAAATACACAAAATAAACAGATGACTTCTGAGACACCACGTTGCAATAATTGCATGCAGTACTCTATAATATTCAAAGGACAGAAATGTCTATGGTACTTCCAAGTGGCAATGTCAATTATTTCAAATAAATTTATATATATATATATATATATATATATATATATATATATATATATATATATATATTGAGGGCCAAAGGGTTTGTGCAACAGTATATAAAATGTATGGACTTCTGAGTGGTAATATATTGGTTCAAATTTATTCAGTGAAAGCACTACAGATCTCAGGGATTGTGAGGACCGCTGACCTCGATAAAGACGGCAGTTTTAGCGCATAGTTTCAAAGTTCAGGGAGTTCCATGTTGTGAATGCATCCCAAAATTAAGAGCGTTTAACCCTGTGGGAGCATGGAATGGCTCTACTATGTTTTCTGGAATCATATGAGCTGCCATTGTTCTATGACAACATAAATAAATAAATAAATAAGTAGTAGTGAGTTTTTTTTTTTTTTGACAATTGATTGAAGGGGTTTGCAATCAAAATGTGGAAAATTAAAACAATTTTCCACCTTTTGATCAAATTAGTTTTCCGAATATGGTAATACAAAATTACCAAAATATCAGAAATGATAACTATGGAATTGACATTCAAACACAGGAAGTTCCAATGTCAAAAGTCTGTGTTACTGGTAACATTTTTGCAGGGGTCAAGCCCCCCTGCCCCCCCACACCCCCTGCGTATTATATATTCCAACTCCGAGATTGCACTCCAGTGAGGAAGAAGGTTAATTTCCTGATCCCCACTGCAGTGCTGTCTGTTAACAGAACGTCGAATGCACATTAGCGAATGTACACTACCATTTGCTTATGTGCATTCAAACAGTTTTCAGAATGGCATTACGAAAACTGGAAAAGACGCATTCCACCATACCAGTTTCATGTAAGTGCTGTTTCACATTTTGATAGTAAACCAATTACCGGGAGAGTCCAACTGGATAGAATCCCATTTTCAGCGGAAGCCTGGAGGGAAAAGCTCCAAATTATTGCAAAACATTTTAAGAACAATAATTTTACAGTCTTCAAAACTAAAAGGAAAACATCCACAGTTCAAATAATTGTAACAAATTACTGATAATATAAAAAACATTGGTTAAGAATTGATACAAATTATATGACAATCATTTACTATTTAAAGAAATGTTAGACAGTTTGTAGAGAAATTAAAGGTAAGTTAGTCTAATACAAAAAGTAAATGCAATATGAAGTGAGGGAAAACAGGCTTATGTATATTTAGAGAGAAAGTCAGGAAAGAGAATTTGATAGAAGTAAGGAAGTAAGTGAAGAAAGGAGAGTAAGGAGGTATAAGGAATGAAAAGGTACTTGTTCACATTTAGAGATCTAGTTTATACTTATGACTGAAAGCTTGAGTACACACAGTCTCATATTTTATTATTTATTTATTTACATTTGTTGACTGGGAAAGTGCAGCTGGATAAAAAGCCCCTTTTCAATAGAGGCCCAAGGGGAAAAGCTCCACAGATGTCAATTAGATAAAAACACATCAAATTTAAAACGTATTAATATTAATGTGAGGGACAACAACTTGTAAATAGAAGTATTTTGTAGTAAAGAGGCAAGATCTAAAGTATTGGTAGTAATAGAGAAAAACACTGTGGTAGTGGTGGTGCTGCAGTAGCGTTGTCGCCTCACAGTAAGACGCTGACTGGTTCGACTCTCAGCTAGAGCGTCTTCTGCATGGAGACATGGGTGAATGGGCGTACCTTCGTTGAAGGTTGTGTGTTAGGGCTGGCAACTCAGCACGTAAAAATCAACTGCCAATCATTAGCGGACCGGAGTTCCACTGTGGCGACCCCTAACCAGGAAAAGCCGAAAGACACAACAACTGTGGTAATACTTTGGGGATAATAAACAGTCACATTTACTATATATATATATATATATATATATATATATATATATATGTGTGTGTGTGTGTGTGTGTGTATGTGTGTGTGTTGCTAGAGTAAAGAAGGCAGACAGTTACAAGTATAGCAGATCTACAACTTAATTACATGAATATGAAGAACAAGTTGTAACTAGAATTATGGGTAGATAATATTCATATTTACAATATATACACACATTTTGTTGAGCTATAATGTTGAGAAACAATACAGTTTGCTAAGTTTCAACAGTCAACAGTGTTATGTAAACAGTGTGGGAGAGAAAATAACATAGTGCTTAAATAAAGAAAGGGAAGTGAAAGGAGATGATGTTAGAAAGGATGAGTTAAAGGATTAAATAATTAAAGAAAGAAAAATGCATTTTCTTTCACTATACAATCTAATTTGGCCCACATAAAAAAAAAACAATTTTTCAGGACTCCCTCTAGACCTTTATCCCCCTTACTCTATTATTTTCACTCTGAGATCAATGCATGAATGATAAAGTGATCACCGACATGAAATATAATGTCTGTCTTACTCTTTCACCAAGATGACTGACTTCGTCCCACCATCAGCTTACTGTAAGGCAAGTATGAACTCACTCTGCTTTGTAGCAAGCAATGAAATACAAGCAAATTCCACCTCATGCCATCATGCTATAGTAATTGTGATCCAAGCAAGCATGCAACTGTAGTCCATGAGGAATCAATGTTAGGAGAATTCCAAGAGCAGAATGGTGGATGTAAAAGTCATCACAAACTGACCAGATCCTGAAGATGTCAGGTGTAATGAGTTATTATATGATCCTAAAATACAGTGTACAAGTTGTGCATGGAGAACTACAGGTGATCCAATAACCCTATGGAAGAATAATCACAAAAGTGTGATTTGACAACAGGGGTGATAAAGTAGCAGGTCATTGTGATGGCAGAACTAATTTCAGTAGTTGCCACACTGTAACCTGAGGTGGATTATGAGAACAGTTCAAGGAGGATGCACAATTGCTTTGTACAGCTTCCAGAAGGAGTGTAGGAAAAAGGGCTTTTGTCTTTATTGAAAAAAAGACATCCAATTTACTAGGTTGGTTATAGATTTTAGATTTCACTTCTAAGAGGATGCAGAAACTGGGGCATTTTAGGTTGGCTCAGCAGTGCCCACATCATCATCATCCCCCTTTTTCCCATTTTTTTCATGGGGTCATGGTATTGTGTTAACTGTTGCCATCTCTCGATTCAGTGCCACACTCCTGCCTTCTTCAACACTCATGCCTGAATGTTGCAGATCAACTTTCATAAAATCCATCCACCCCTTTGCTGAATGTCCTCATTTCTTCTTACCTTCTTCCTGTCTGTCCCAAATCGTCTTCACCACATTGTCTTCTGCTTTTCTGCACATGTGTCTGAACCACTGTAATCTGTTCTCTTTGATCTTTTCTGTAATTGGAGTTACTTTGTCTTGTGCTCTTATGTCCTCATTTCTTCATCTGTCCCACAGTGTGACAGTGTGCATCCTACCACCCTTCTCAGGCACTGCATTTCTATCACCTCTAGCTTCCTCATCTGTTCTGCCCTTACTGCCCACATTTCTGTACCATCCAGTAGTACTGGTCACACCACTGTCTTATACACCTTACTTTTCAATTTGGCATGAGTATGCTTATTCTCCAGTCATCTGGGATATGCCTTTCTCTCCACACTACTATTAGTACCCTCAGGAGCCATTTCTCCCCTATCTCACCCAGCATCTTTATCATACCTGCTGTGACCTCATCTCAGTCTGCTGCTTTCCCTGACTTCATTTTCCTTAGTGCTATTCTTACTTCCATGGTGGGCTCCTCGTCTTCTCTCATTATAGGCTGTGTCTGGCGCAGTACAGCTTCTGTTGTGTTTTCTTCATTCAGAAGCTGTTGTAAATACTCCTTCCATCTGCCTCTGATGTCCTGTGCACTGGTAAGCAGGTCATTGCTGGCATCCCTTATTAAGGGTGTCTGACTATATTCTTTATCTTTCTTTCTGACTTTGCCTTGCAACCTGATATAGTTTTTTGTGCCACCTACTGAGTCACTTTCCAGAAACTGGTAGAGTGCCTCAGGTGCCATGTTCTTTGCTACTGCAACTCCTTTCTTAGCCAACTAGTATTCCTTCCTAGCCTGGTCGGCGTTTTCTATCTGATACTTTTTCCTGGACTCCTTCTTTCTTTTGATGACTTCCTGGACTTCTGCATTCCACCATCAGCTTTCTTTATGTACCTTATTTCCATACTTGGCTCAGCCATATCTCAGTTCTGTAGTCCTCACATATGCTGTTTTGGGGCACTGCCATTCTTCTATAACTCCACCTATTTCCTCCTCTTCTTGAGGTGCTAGTGCCCTGAGTAATTCATTGAACTTTCTTTCCAGTCAATTTCCATGTCTTCAGCCTGGTCTCTGTTGACCTTAGAGCCTTCTCTGAAAATTGCTTGCAGCTGATTGTGGTAATCAGTGGTTTATGTTGTGGGCCAACTGTTTCACTGAGGATGACTTTGCAATCATTGATTGTACCCCAATGCCTTTTCCTTACTAGGAGGAAGTCTAACCGAGTTGCATGTTGGCCACTCTTGTATGTGACTTGTGACTGTCTCTCTTTCTGAACCATGTGTTGGCTACTATCAAGCCGTTTACCAGACAGAATGGCCACTTGTTTCCTATTCCTGCCCCCCCCCCCCCGTGGACCCAGGCAGTCTTCATAGCCTGTTATGTCTGTCCTGATATGTGCATTCAAGTCACCCATTATCAACACCAATTCATGTTGTCCTGCTTTATCTAGTAGGTTCTGCAACTGTTGTTTGAATGCACTCTTTTCCTCACTATCACAACCCTGATGTGGGACATAGGATGAGATTATGAATACTGCCCTATCATTACACTGGAGTCTGATTGGCATGAGCCGGTCACTAATACTGATGATATCCCTCACTGCCTTCTGAAGCCTCTCTCTCACCACAATTCCCCACACCATATCTAGCATGTCCTCCTCCTGAGTAGTAGACTCTGGATCCCAAGCCAAGCAGCTTCACTGCACTGCCTTCCATCTTGTCTCTTGGCTACATAGGATGCCCATCCTCCTCCATATCATCATGTGCACCTTGTCAGTGAACCTACATTAAGTGTAGCAATTCTCAGTTCTTGTTTGGCAGGTTGATTGATTTTAAGTCCAGCTTTCGTTCAACAGAGCTATCCCAGGTAACCTAGACTGGACAACTAGACACCAGATGGCCAGTAGTTTATTGACCTAGGGCTCCTGGGCTTTATGATGGTCACAAACTGGCCAGAAGGAGTAGGTTGTGTCCTCAACCCACTCATCACTGGTAGCTACCCATGCCCATTTTGGTGACATTAATCAACATGACCGAATCGCCACAGCATCTGCTAATTAAAATCCACAAATACAGAGTCAAACTATAAGTCTTTAAAAAAAAAGTTAATAGAGTTTAGGAGAGACATGAAAGGGCAAGGAATTAGAAGTAAGGAAGATTTCTCATCTGATCTCCACCAGAAGTAACACTCTTTAAATGAAACAGTGATGGAGGGAAGCAGGGATGGTGTCTAACATTATATTGCTTGCCACCTGCTTACTGACAATGGCATAGGCTATTCTGATTTGCAGAGAAGTCAGTTGACTTCCTACAGAAGGAAGCCAGAGGACCACAAAGCAAAACAGGCAGACCCAGACTGTGCATGGATATACACGCAGAGTAACATATACCTGAGGGCTGCAGAGTGGGATAAGAAACCCAGCACCAGAATTTGGAAAAGAGGGGCAGTAAGAAATGAGAGAAAACCAGGACTATGCCTCAACTTAGCATGACGGAATGGGGTGAAGATTGAAAGGAACCTCGCAAGACATTATAAGGGTCAGGTGACTCTTCATATCCAAACATGATAGGAAGATAGTATGGTCAAACATGGATGAACCAGTATATTTTAAAGGAGATGTACAAAGACAGTGAAATGTCGAAAAATGAAGAGAAAAGAGAAGCAAGTGGGGAAGTCATAGAGTGAGAGGATGTGAAGAGTACAGATAGTGTAGATAGTTTTGACAAAAGAGGTGGAAAAAGCATGGGCAATGCCTACAGGAAGGAGGCAAGAACAGGGAGAGAGGAAGGACAGATGGAGTGTGGTGAATGATCCATATATTTTTTTTCTTTCTCTGGTCCTCTCCAGTGGTGACTGCAGTTTCAGTTTTAAAATCTCTGATTTGGTTTGAGTGGAGGAAGATAAAGAGTGGATGCAATTCTACCTGGTCAGAAAGTATAATCCACAGAAAAAGATGGCAGACAAAACAGGGATAGTGGTGACTGATAGAAATGGAAGGAAGATTGAGCAACATACCCAGGTATGTGTTCCAACTTCTGCTAACTTTTTATTCTTAAATCCAAATTCAAATACCTAGATTAAAACAGGATATCTCAAAGTGTACTCTGGGCTGATGTTTATAGCTGCCTGAGGGATAGTTTACACTTGAGGTAAGAGAAGACACATTTTGTTGTGATGGTTTAGATGTTTTCTAGTCTGTTATTGCAATTGGGTATTACTTTTTGTTAAATGAAATGCTGACGTTGGATAATTTAATTATATTTAGTGTGTCAGTATGGTAATGTGGGATAAAATTGCTAGGGTGTACTGCTCTGGGGAGTGTGAACCCAAGAAATCTTGTTATATGTAATTAGATTAAATATAGATCTAGTAGTTTACCAATGCATTTGCTGTAATGCTAGTTCAGTCACATGTATTGAACAGGTAGATGAGTGTCAGCAGTCAGTCATGGATTAATTACTGTGTAAAGTATAGAGTGATGTCATTTATAAAGGACACCATAAGAGTGAAGTAAAAGATGCATCTGAAAAAGCCAATGTAGTGGAGTCAGGTACAGAATGACTAACTGAGGTATGGTCAAATGAAGGGGAAGCTCAGTTTAGTCGCTAAGAAAGTATGGGGTGAGCTTAGAGAAAGTATAGGTTGTTTATGTGGAAAGGACAAAAGGATCAGGAGAATCCAAGGTGGACAGACTGGTACATGTATGAAGTCATCAGGTGAGGTAGGGGGAACCGTAACTTGCAAGGCCTGGGAAGGTATTCATATAGGTGGAGATGGCTGGCCAGAGTCTTATGGGTCTAGCTTGGATAAACATGCTGTATGTCATGAAAGAATAGGAGGAGAAAAAGGGAGGTTGAAGGAGACTCAATAGTACTGGGGGACTCTACTGGTGACTGACCTCTTTGTGGAGGTGGCCTCACTGATTAAAACCCCCTGGGTCCTATCAGTGAGCCAGGTAGATATACAGCATGTTATAAGGGCATTTATACTTAGTTTGTAAGTTTGTTGACAATGCCCAAATAGGGTACTGTAGAAAATGCCTTAGCCAGATCAAGGTAGGCAGTATGCACCGTTTTTCCGTCATCCATTGCCTTAATGACCTTTTCAAAGAAGTCCACCAGATTCACTAAGCATGACCTTCCTTGGCAAATCCAACTAGGATGAATCCACTGTCTGGAGGTTTCCTATGTCCCTGTTGATAATTTCCATGATAATTATTTCCATGGCTTTGCAAATAAGACTAGTCAGACTAATGGGTCTATAGTTTCCAGGATCTGTTGAAGGTCCTACTTTATAAAGCGGATGACCATCACAGTCCTCCATTCATGTGGCACAAAGCCTGTTTTAAGACTATAGTTAAATAAGGACTCCAGGGGTCCTGATAAGTCATATTTTAGACTATACAGGAGGCATCCTGGGATGTTACTGGGCTCATTGAGGCCATGCTCTTGGCTTTAATAAGTGCATCATGTACATGTTCCCTAGTTATAGTTGGAGGGGTTATGTTTGAGGGTATTATTGGGAGGATGGTTGGGATGAGACAAGGTTAAAGTTGGAACTGAATTTGTCTGTTAACAGGTGTGCTATATCATCAGGCTCAGTGAATGTAACACCATTAACCACCAGTTCAGCACATTGCTGTGCACTGCCCATGAGGATTCTGACATAGCTGTAGAAAGCCTTATAGTTATCTTTCACCTGGGAGGATACCTTAATCTCAAAGTTGGCTTTGCTTGACCTAATTTGCCCTCTTAGTTGACTGTTTACTTTGATGAGAGAGTTTTTATCTTATTGAAATTACCCTTTCTGATTTTTGCCAAAATTGTTTTCCTTTTGTTGTATATCTTGTTTAATTTGGGATGCCACCAGGGCAGTTTGTTTCTGGAGCTAGTTTTGGGCATACTTCTGGCAGGTACAGCAGCCTCTCTGCTGCCATTGATATTGTTGTACAGTTTCTGAGAGTAATTCAGCATAGGCTGGTGTGTTCTCAGGGTTGGGAGGGTCACTGAATTTTGACAAACCATCACTTAATAACAGGTAATTTGCCTTTCAATAGTTCCTACCTTTTATTGGTTTTAATGGGATCACATAGTTGATTTTGATTTCAGAGGAGATGTCTTTATGGTCAGGCATTACCAGGGAGAATGAGGCACTAGGGGTGGGGCGCTTGAGCTATAGAGATACTATCTAGCTTTTAAAGGGATTGCCATCTATTTAGGTACAACCATAAGGCTAATGAGCTGGCCACAGTGATTCTATGCTGTATGGTACAGAGAGGTTCTCGATAAATAAATATGAGCATTGACTTTATAAAGGATAGATCACATGCCATGTCTTTGAGTGTTAGTTACTAAACTTACTGATATAACTCAAAGGGTCACCTCTTTATACCTCCTTGGTGACCTCCTCATAGAACTGAATCATTTTAGTGTGACAGCATCAACATCACCCCCTTTTTTCCCATTTTCTACATAGTGCCAAGGTAAGGTGGCAATTCAATGCCTCTCTCCTACCTTCTTCACTGGTCATGCCTGACTGTCACAAGTCTTTTCTTGCACAATCCATCTATCCATCCATCTATTTGCTGGATGCCATTGTTTCTCCTTGCCTTCTTTCTCTCTCTCTCCCAAATTTTCTTCAGCTTCTGCTTTCCTGCACATGTGCCTGAACCACCATAATCTGTTTGACCTCTGCAATTGAAGCTACTTTGGCTTCTGCTCTTATGTCGTTTCTTTGTTTGTCAAGCAGTGTGCATCTTACTACCCATCTCAGCACTTCATCTCCATCACCTCTACTTTCCTCAGCTAATCCGCCTTCACTGCCCAGGCTTCTGTACCTTACAGTAGCACTAGTCACACCACTGCTTTGTACACCTTACATTTTAGCTCCTTTGGCACTCTTCAGTTGCACACTACCCTTGATACTCCATGCCAGTTGGCTGCGGCCCCTCTAAGTCTCAGTTTGACCTCTTCATTTTATTTATTTATTCATTTATTTATTTATTTGGCATTTGTTTACCGGGAAGGTCTGTCTGGGTCATGAGGTATCCATTTTCTGCGGAGGTCCAAGGAGAAAAGCTCCAGACACATATTGTTAACAGAATGAAAAACTCAGCAGACATAATAAAACCATAACATTCAAGCACAAATATGAAAACCGCACATTTGTTTGTCAGAACGAGTACTTAACAGACATAATAAAGTCGTACTATTCAAGCACATAATAAAGTCAGAACATTCAGGCTTCCCTTTTCCTCAACCACCCCTCCCAGATACTTGATGCTGTTAACCCGTTCCAATACTTACCCTTCTATCTCACTTTTTGGTGTCTTCTGATTTGCGACAGGATCTACTTACTCTAATTCCATGATGGAATTCAGTAAGCCAACCATTTTTCCCCTCTGGAACCTTGTAACATCATTCTTTCTCTGCTGTAGCTATACTCACACATCTGTACTTTCCTGTTCATCATTTACGTTTTCATAGCTGCACCCCAAATACTTGCCTCTACTCCCCTAACATCACTCCTCTATTAGGGGCAGGTTGCCTGTACTCCCCTGACACCACTCCTTCATTAGGGGCAGGTTGCCTCTACTCCCCTGACACCCCTCCTTCATTAGGGGCAGGTTGCCTCAAATCCATTAGGGGGAGGTTGAGGTTGAATAATATGATGATAAATTGTACCAGAACTCCAGTAATCCATTTTTATGAACCTCATTGGGAGCCCACTGGTCCCTCAGCTTTAACTTCATTCCTTCTTTCCTTACTGCCTTATGATGTCCTTTCCATCTCCTTGATTCATTTCTGCTTATCTTTCCTTTCTCTGTTCACTTTCCTTCAGCCTTGCTCCTCTCTTTCCTACATGGAAGAGTGTCTTCATTTCTGCTTCTTTTCTGTATTCAGAAGTGAGATATTAATTTACAGTTTTAACCTGTTCTTTGGTTTCCTTATGCATTTGCCCTTCCTAGGCTAGTCCACCCATTTTCCTCTCTGTCTTCTTCCAGAAGACCTTCTTTTTCTTTTACTATCTGCCACTAACCTTCTCTTCACTTCACATCACCTTCAGCCTTTCTGATGTTCTTCACTGCCCTATTTTTAGCCTCCACATTACTTTCCCAGTAATCTCCTTGTCACTGTATATCCTGTCTCCTTCCCTTTTTATTATGGCTGTCCTTGACTCCTCACCATCCTAATGAACACTAGTTTTCTTTTTGCTCTGGCATTTTTATCCCATTTTCCATACTTCCCTAGATCACCCCTTTTCCCATAGTTCCTTCACTGATTTGCTCTCTTTTCACCTATCCAGACTGCTCTCTTTCCACCTATCCAGATCCCTGCTTTGTAACTCACTGTTCTCTTGTAATCACTTGCCCTATAACCCCAGACCATGGTCTCTGTGGCCATTCCCAGATTCATTGCCATGACCACTGGTCATCAGTAACTAGCAGACTCTTGACCTATAAATAATTCACATCCACCTCTGTATAGTATATGAGACTATAAACTTTGTATTTCTTAATTCTAGCTAATACTTTTGTTTGAAATTGTGCAAGTATAATGCTCCAGTCAATAAGTTTTCTCTGTCCCATTGGATGATGGCATACTGCAGTTTGCTTCTGGCAGACTGAAGTTTCCCATCATAACTCCCATCTTTCTTCCAGTTCCTACCTTGATAATACCCTTGTCTGTCTCATTATGCCTTGCATCTGCATTAGGAGTCCTGTAAAGGGTGTCAGTGTACAAATGCCCTCCTTTTGCAACAGTTAACTTTATTGCTGAGATACTTGCCTTTGGTTCTTTGCCCCCCCATTTCCTCTTCTTTCCATTCTGTGTTGTTCCCTATGTCTACTTACCCTCTGCCCCCAGTACTGTGCCTGACTACCAACTGACTCCCTGTACTGATCATCCTCCTGACTACCTGTTAAGCCTTGTTCTCCCTTCTGTTTTTGTTCTAGCTAAGTGCCCGCCTTTCCTTCCCCAACACTGTTGTTCTGCTATCTCTGTGATGCTACCTTCTTCTTGACCACCTCTGCCTGTCATTCCTCCCTGCCTAACACTATCCCTCTTGGTTGAATTTTTCCTTAGTCACTCAGTGGTATCATGCAAGTTTTAACTATGTAAATACCTCTCCTTACAGCACTTGATTTCAAACACAAACATAGAACAGTCTGGTACTCCTGCATACTGCTGTGGCTCTGAATCTGCAGCCATCCTTCTCAGACATGATCCCATTCTTTCAGAAATATTTGGTATTTTTCTAGTAAGGTCATCATGAATTGCAGGTTGCTTAAAATGTCTGTAATATTTCTTACCCTTTATGATGCAACTCTAGGTTTGTTAGTAATGTAGCAGACATGACAGCCTCCTTTTCAACATACATCTGGCACTGCTGGCCTTCATTTTTGTTCCAACACAGGAGGAATAAAAATTATTCAGTCATCTAAAGCTCAAACTTCCCAATACATATGTATTCTCTAGAGGTAATGAGTCATATCAGTATCTGCAGTCCAACATCTTGTCTTTTGGCAGATGAGCCAGGCCCAGATTTGCATTAAATTCAGTAGTCCAAGACATTTCACATCCATGACCCAGACTTGTCACCCCCCCCCCCCCCATTAAACAGCTGTCTGCCTCATAAACACATGTACAAATCCCAGCAGAAATGAGATAGATTTTCCTCAGCAACTAAACAGACCCAAATCATGATATGAGGCACTTACAGTTGCCTTTTGGCTGCATTTTCATTTCATTTAGTTTGATTTAGGAGTGTAAGGCCACCATCCTCCATTTTCAGAATCTAAGAATCTCTCTCAACATATGATTAGCAGGTTCTAAAAAGCAGCAGAGAAGCTAGGCTACAAAATGATCTTTTCAGACATTGTACTCCTTATTTTAAAAGTTTAGTGTGTGGAAATAGTTTTAGCTGCATACAAATGTATAGAAAAGTGAAACAGAAATCATATTGCTTAGAACAGGACTTCCTTTACTTAAAACTGACCAAACAAAACTACCCAGCCTATGCTGACAGGTAAGTTTAATTTAATTACTAGTGTTTGAAAGCCACCATGAAAAGCAAAAGTAGAAAATTACAAATACTATAACTTAAAAATTTTAAAAAGATAGTTTTACATTGCCAAGTGCCATCATAAATTATTATTCTTTAGGGCATACAGTATTTAAAATCTTGGATGTGTACTGGTTCTCCTTAAAATAACATTTTCTGAAGAGTTGTTCCTAAAATGAAGTCAGAAAATAGGTCAGTACTCCCTTAATCTTGAGTTTTGAATGTAAATCATATTCAGTGACCCATGGTATGTCGTGATTAAAAAAAAAACATACACATGCAGGATTTGCACTTCATCCCATGCATTGAAGGAAGTCTTCCTTGCGTGGGTGTTCCAGTCTGATATGATAGTCAGATGGTTCAGAAGCATTAAAATATTACTGTTTAATACCTTGTTACCCTAGCATTCTGAAAATATAGCATGAGACATGCACACCTCATTACTCACATATTGAGCAACTGTGTCATTTTCAGTGTCGGTCAGCTAGTGTCCCCATCCCACTGACCCTTATCACCATAGAAGTGGGATACATTTTTATGTGAAATGGGCAAGAGACACGGTGGTTTAGTGATTACTGTTGTTTCCTTTAAGTTCCAGTGTTTAATCCTGGCCTCCAGTTACTGTCTACATGCAGTTTACTTGACCTTTCCATACTCATAGGTTTCTCCCAAGAGGTACTGCTTTGGTTGACTGACTGTCTAAGCTATGCATGCATATAAAGTTGTCCATGTGAGCTGCACCACAGCTAAAGAATAAACAAAGATCAACCCACTTAATTCAGTTAACACATAATTAAATAAAGAAGTAAGTGCGCTTACATCATATTTAAGGTTATCCTACACCATAACCTTTCTTCATTAAAATGCGAGTGTAAAACATTAGATGCATGTTTATAGGTTCATAGGAGGTTAGTAGGCTAATAGCCCTAGGGCTTTTACAAGGCTAGCCATGTTATATCAATGTTGCCTAATTCACCTTGGTTAGATGGTCGTTATTTGCAGAGTGCGTCTATGATCAGCATCGACTGCCCCTGTCCATGAGCGACATAGGTGCCACCCCCTGGGGTGAATTTACGTCTCCCATTCAATTGTCTATGTTGTGCTTGAATAGGGTTATTGAGGAGCTCTGCTTCATGTGAATTGGGAGTTTATTCCAGAGGAGTGGCAATCTTTGTGAGATATATCTGTCTCTCCAGCATGTTCTATTAATTTCACAGGCGATGTTGAGACCTCTGGACTGTGTGACTCTTGTCCCATTTGATTTGCGGATGTGCAGCATTTCCATTAGGGCAGGGTCGGAGACTGCTGTGTAGGCCAAGCACAAGTTGCCCCTCAGCAGCCTGTAGGATACAGAGTACAATGACACGGCTTTCAATATTTCCATGTAGGTTATGTTTTGGAGGCCCTGAATTTTCTTGGTGAGAAACCTCTATGGTCTCTCTAGCTACTGCAGGTTTCTGGTGAGGTACATGCAAAAGGGAACATTGTGTTTTATTAGTGGTCTGATGAGGGTCGAGTACAGAGGAGTTATAACTTCCTTAATCTTGGATGTGATGCCCTTACTTATGAGATGCGCAATGTAGAAGGCTTTCCTTACCACTGTAGACAAATGGTGATTGAAGTTTAGATTGCTATCAACCTATCTTCCCAAATCTTGCACCACTAGGTTTGAGTTTAGGGGAGTGCTGTCAATATTGTAATTTGCAGGGACTTCCTCTGTGCCAAAGGGGATAATAATGCACTTTTTTTGCATTTTTTTTTTAGTCTGTGGCCTTGGCACCAATCATTTGTCTGTGTTAGCCCCTTTTGTAATATGTTAACATCATTTGAGGACTCAGTGATTGAGCCCAGTTTGCATCATCAGCAAACTTGGTAAGCCACAGACCATCTACTTTCACCTGGACTTCCAAGAAATAGATTCCAAACAGTAGAGTGCCCAACACAGATCCCTGTGGTATGCCACTGGTAACTGATCTACTGGTAGAGGTGGAATTGCCAGCTTTGACAGTATGCTTTCTGTTGGTGAGCCAGTTGGCTAGTAATCTAGTGATGCATGGTTTAATCACCAGCTGGGTGAGTTTCTCAATGATACCTGAGTGGAGAATTGTGTCAGAAGCCATGGCTAAGTCAAGATAGGCAGTATGTACAGTTTTGCTTTCATCCAGGGCTTTGATGACATTCTTAAAGAAGTCCACCAGGTTCATTAAGCATGATCTACCCTTAACAAAGCCAAACTGGGGTGGATTAAGAATTTGAAGGTCACCTATGTCCTTGTTGATAAGGTCCATAATGATTCCTTCCATGGCCTTGCAGACAAGGCTGGTTAGGCTTATTGGTATATAGTTCCTAGGGTCGTTTGATGGACCCCCTTTGTGCAAGGGGATTACTGTTGCTGTTCTCCACTCTGCTGGAACAAAGCCAGTGCTCAGGCTGAGGTTAAAGACAGCGTCAAGTGGTTCTGCTAGGTCTTGTTTTAGATTGTTTGGTAAGCACCCTGGGATGTGAACTGGTCCCATAGAGGCCATGTTTTTGGCCTTGGACAGCGTGGATATGACCTGCTCTTTGAAGACACTAGGTAGAGTATTGTTGTCAGGTATGCTTTGGGGTATAGCTGGTGGGGACAGGGGGTAAAGTCTGTGACAAATTTGTCAGCCAGCAGGTTAGCAATTTCCTCAGGTTCAGTATGAGAGGCACCTTCCACTATACGTTCGGCACATAATTGGACGTTCCCTTTTAGATTGTAGATAGAGAATTCCCTATGATTATTCTTAGCTAGGGATGCTAATTTGGCTTCATAACTAGCTTTTAAAAACTTTACAAGATATCTGATTTGCTTGTTCATAGAATCAAAGGATCATAGGGGGTTACTAGACTAACAGCCCCATGCCCCTTACAAGCCTAGTCAAGTTCAACCCGTGTTCCCAAGGGTGTCTGGTTCAATCAGACACTAAAATCAGCACCTATTGCCCCTGTCCAAGAGAGACACAGGTGGAACCCCTGGGGTGAATTTCTGGTTACCCATCTAATTGTCCAAATTGTGCTTACATAGGGCCAATGAGTGGCTTTGTTTAACATGCATAGAAAGCTTGTTCCATAGGTGGGGCAACCTCTGTGAGACAAATCTGTCTCTCCAACAAGTTCTGTTGATGTCACATACCTGGTTAAGGTCCTTTGAGCAAGTGACCTGTGTGCCATTTGACTTGCGAATGTGCAGCATTTCCATCAAAGCTGGGTCAGAGATTGCTCTGTATGCAAGGCACAGGTCACCTCTGAGCAGTCTGTATGACACAGAGTAAAGTGAAAAATGATTTCAGTCTGTCCGCATAAGACAGATCTTGAAGACCCTGAATTTTCTTCATAAGGAACCTTTCTGGTCTCTCCAATTGCTGCAGGTGTTTGGAAAGGAACATACCAAAGGGAGCATTTTACTGTATTATTGGCCTGATGAGGGAAGAGTACGGGGGGGGGGGGGTTATAACCTCCTTTTTTCTGGAGGCAATGCCCTTACTTATGAAATGAGCAATATAAAATGCCCTTCTTAGCACAGTGGAGACATGGTGATCAAATTTAAGGTTGCTTAAAAAAAAACAGTGTGTCCAGATCTCTCACCACTGATTGTGTGCTTAGGGTATCGCTATTGATGTGGTAGTTTGCAGGAACATCACCCTTCCCAAAGGGGATGATAATGCATTTTTTTGCATTAAGTTAGACCATGACTTTGGCACCAGTCATTAGTCTGCGTAAGACCTTCTTGCAGGATCTTGACATCACTAGGGGTTTCAATTATCGCTCCCAGTTTACAGTCATCAGCAAACTTTGTCAGCCACAGTCCTTTAGTTTTAGCCTGCACTTCGGAGAAGTAGATTCTGAATAGTAGGGGTCCCAGAACTGATCCCCATGGAACACCACTGTTTACCAGTCTGCTGGAGGAGGTGGAGTCCCATATTTTGACCGTATGAGTTCTATCAGTGAGCCAGTTTGCAACCCACCTGACAATATATGGGTTGATACCCATCTGGGTGAGTTTATCAATGATGCCTGAGTGGGGGATTGTGTCAAAGGCCTTGGCTAAGTCTAGATAGGTCAAATGCACAGATTCACCCTTGTCTAGAGCTTTGGTGACTGTCTTGAAGAAGTCTACCAAGTTTAACAGGCATGATCTCCCCTTGACAAAGCCAAACTGAGTGGGGGTCGAGCATTTGGATATTTCCTATATCTTTGTTAATAAGGTTCATGATGATTCATTCCATTTCCTTGCAGATAAGGCTGGTCAGGTTAATGGGTCTATAGTTTCTACAGTCTGTGAATGCCTTTATGCAAAGGGATGATTTCCATTCCACTGGCAGGAAGCCAGTGCTTAGGCTGTGATTGAAAAGCATGCTCAATGGTGAACATAATTCCTGATTTAACCCATGAAGAACATAGCCCAGATTGTCATCTGGTCCCATACAGGCTGTGTTTTTGGCCTTGGAGATGGTATTTAAGACCTGCTCCTCAGGGATACTAGGCAGGGGACAGGTGTTTGAGATGCTTTGGGGTATATGTGGTAGGGACAGGAGAGTGAAGTTTTCACTGAACCTGTCAGCCAGCGGGTGTGCTATATCCACAGGTTCTGTATATGTAGTCCCATTAACTATGAGTTCAGCACAAATCTGGGCCTTACCTTTGAGGTTACGGATTTAACTAAAGAATACATTGTGGTTATCCTTAGTTAGGAAAGCTAATTTGGATTTGTACTTAGTTTTGGAGGACTTCACTAGGAGTCTTATTTGTTTGTTCAAGCTGTGCAGGGTGTTGTTCTTCTGCTGAGTAACTTCCCTCTAGTTCTTAGACATCAGTTTCTTCCTTTTGTGTTATATAACCTATTTATACTTGAGGTCCACCAGGGTGGCCTGTTTTTTTCAGGAGGAACTGGTTTTGATCTGGTCAGGTACAGCTAAGTCTATACAGTTGTTTAGGTGGTTATACAGGGTGTTTGTGTACTTCTCTGCATAGGAGTCATTGTTGGCTGTGTTAGCAGGGGGTTTGAAACTTTTTATACTACTGCCTAGTGGGCTGTTGTTTGCTTTGGATAAATGTTTAAATTTTTTGCTCTTGTGGGGGTGTCAGGACTGTTCATTACTTCAAAAGAGACAGATTTATGGTCTGACTTTACCAGGGAGGGCATCACACAGGGGGTAATACAGTGACCCCCCCCCCCCCATGTTGGTGAGTACTAAGTCTAGAACATATGAGCCCCAGAGCATTTTGTATTGACAAAGTCCAGGAACCTCACAGCAAGCAAGTTTGTGCTCATGTATGTCACCCAGTCAATGAAAAGATAGTTGAAATCACCCATGACCAAAGTCTTTGGCTATATAGTGAGTGACTCTAGTAAGTCAAGGTAACCTGTGTACTTCTCTTGATTCATTGTGGGGGATCTGTTGCTAGCAGTGATGTGGTATGGTGCTTTACCTATAGTTAATTGAACCTGGAGTAACTCAAGAGAATCATACTATTTAACCAGTTTCAAGGTGTATTTGGCTTAATAAAGATGAATATACCTCCACCTTTGATTCTTTCACCCTGTTTTGGGTTCGTTTTTGAACATGTGGAAGGCATTATAGCCTTGCACGGGTAGGGTGCTCTGTGTGTGTGTGTGTGTGTGTGTGTGTGTGTGTGTGTGTGTGTGTGTGTGTGTGTGTGTGTGTGTGTGTGTGTGTGCGTGCGTGTGTGTGTGTGTGTGTGTGTGTGTGTGTGTGTGTGTGTGTGTGTCTGTGAAAATCAAATCCCAAAGAGTGTGTGTGCCAGCTACTTGCAGCAGGGACGCAGAGCACTAGTTTCACATAGGGTGGTGAAGGACTTGGCTTGGAACATCTGCTGAGGACTCGACTCTACAGCTGTGGTCAGTGTGGAGTCTTATTTGGGGCCTGGTGAGAGAGAGGAAACCCAGCCCCAAGATGGGAGTGTGTTACCTGTGTGCTCTTAAGGGAAATTATGCTTGGTGCAGAGAGCTGTATCTGGAAATACTGTGTGTATCTATCTTTGTTCTAAGTGAACATCCCTCAATGGTGTCAGTGGTGAGGACTGAATCTCCTTGATTACTGGCCCAGAGGAGGGACGTCAAAGGCACCATGGGGAGGCAAGCGCCTTTGCCAGTAGCCAAAAGCCTAGAAGAGGCAGGTGATGACCATCTCTGGCAAAGCAGAGCAGTCTGTCGGCCATGTCTTCCCAGGCTGACAGATACTGGATCCCCCTGGACTTGACACCAGAAGCTAAGCCAATTGTTGAAGTCAGTCATTTTTTTGTCTATATTGTGGCATCATCCTGGGTGAAAATAGAATGCTGCTTAGGGCTACCTGCTTAGGACACACAATCTGAGAGTTCAGTCATGTCTCTTTTCATAGAATCCAGAGGGGTATGTCTCAAGTCATTCACTCCAAGATGTACTATGACAGAGTCATAGCGGTAATTGTTGCTGAGTGACTTGAGTGCATGTGTGATTTGATAGATCCTGGCACCTAACAGGCAGCTGACTATGACCTTCTCCTTGTCCAACCTGGTGAGGGGGACATCTATGTGGCTCATTATGGAGTCACCTATGACCAGGACATTTGGCTTTGAGGTGTTTTGCCTTATGGGTTTATTTGCTGAAACACTAGTATGTGTGTTATTATGTGTAGTGGATTCTATTTGCTTTGCAGTGTGTGTAGCTTTTTCAGTACCAGAGGAGGTTAGGGAATATTAGAATACTATTAAAACAGCCTAAGAGTAGTACAGTAACAAACAGAACAAATGCGCTTGGGAGGTCTATGATCTTTTGATAGGCTTCTATTGAGTACCTCTCTCTAACAACCTGTTTGATGTCCAGTTTATTGTTATGTGAGAGAATTGATTCCAAATTCATAGTGTAATTACATTGTTTATTTTAGCAGTAAGTGTCATCAGTGTACATGAGGATCAGGCGAGTTTGAGTAATGTTGGAAACTGCCCGTCCATTATGGCAGGTTTTTACCATAACTACTACTGGGGAGTGGACTAGTTTGACCAGATTTTGCTCTAGGATTAAGAAAGGGGCTTATTCTCTTGAAGGCTAAGGGTGAAAACTATGGCAATGCTTCTCAATGCGCAACAGAGTTTCCTGCAATGCAGCAGGAAAACTTGGGAGGGTTAACTAACAGATGTCTAGGAGAAAATTGACTTTCAAGATGTTTGCATCTATACAGGGCACTGCTGAACCCCATTAGGCAGTGTGCAGCTACAGGAAAAAACAAGGCTTAAATACAGGTGAAATGAAACACTTTTATGCTAAACTACTAATGGGAAAGCACACATTGAGGTTTCCTCCAGTAATCTCCAACTCAGATGAGGCTCAGACTACATATGTCTGCCACAAGGGTGCAGGTAGGACCCGCCTAATGTAAGATGGCTGGAATAGTGCTCAAGTGTAGCAATACAGTCTAGATTCAACAGATCTAAATCTGCTAATTACTTAAGGTAACAGAACATCTGTTTTAAAGTGCAAAAAAAATACAGTAAAAATCAGCAAAATGAGGCAGCAAAATCATAAAATATAGTCAGTAAAGTGCAAAGAAAACTAAAAAAAGTACTTATTATTTTCAATTTTAGCAGTGGATGCTTTGGATTTCAGCAGAATCTCTCCAGACATCTGGCAAAAGTTGCCAGATGTTGAGCAGCTCCGATTAGATGACCTGCAGTGGTACTGCCCTCTGCACAAAATGGCAGCTCTTCAAGCAGCTCTGAACAGCGGAAGACTATGGAGAGCGGTTCCTATACAGGATTTTAACTGGAGAAGTTTGCTAAAAACACAGTAAACTTTAAACCAGCAGTTTTCCCACTTGGATGGGTTGAATTCATCTCTGCTCCCACCAGAGTGCAAAAGACCCCTCTTAATCTAAAAGAACTTGTTTTGAGATCAAGTGCAGTAACAAATGCGTTACAGAATTCCTGCAGTATCAGCAATCTTTGGAAATAAGTCCACTAACCCTGAGAAATGTTCAACAAAATACAGAGCAAAGTGCACAGTGTAAAAGAATATTTTGAAAGGCGCAGGATAACTTTGGCAAACTCAGAATAGCTTTTTCAGTACCAGAGGAGGTTAGGGAATATTAGAATACTATTAAAACAGCCTAAGAGTAGTACAGTAACAAACAGAACAAATGCAGGCTGTAAAACAGTGATAAATTCAACCAAATCAATAAATGTGGCCCAGAAGTGTTAAATTGTACTGAGACAGTAAGAGCAACTGCAAAAAAATACTTATATAAGCTTTGTAGGTCCAGATGGTTTAAAATCTTGAAGCTTGAAAGAATCATCAAATGTGGCTTCAGCCCATCACATTATATTACAAATTAATATTTTACAATTCATATACAGTGAGAAATATTGTTTTCCCCCTGTGATACAGGTGTTTAACAGCTACATTTAATGACATATCTCAGAATCTTTTTACAGTTGAAAGGTATGCTGAAGACCAGGATACAAGAATGGATGCAAAGCACTGATTATTTTACTAGAAAGGAACAGAGGAAGCACTGGCCAATGGATCTTCTTTTCTAAGATAAGCTTAAGGTGAACATAGGTTCATAGCTTCATAGATTAGTACTAAGATAACTGCCCTTGCAAGCCACTTTAAGCCTAGCCAGTTATCCTTTGTGAGACTCAAACCCTGTACCTTGTATTTGTAAGACAAACACCTTAACCATTAGGCCACCATCTCTTCATTCAACCAAAGATTAAGCAGTTTGATATTATCTTTCCAGTGTGAGCTCTAGCTGTAGGTTATCTAAGATGTCTTGTGATCTTTTGGGTGGATCAGTATCAACATTCTTACTGAAACGTTAGTAGATCACTTTCTTTGCAATATCCTAATTCATCTTCCTGACTGCCTGGTTTGCATAGTCTGCAGATGTATCTGAAATTACTTTCAGCTCCTCCACATGAAAAGTGTATGTAACATACTATGAAGTACTTGCTTTAAATATGGACTTGTTTAGCATTCTTACTACAAATGTCAGGCTAATGAGGCTGCTGCTGTCAGCCCTGTCTATTACTATACAGTGAAAGGAAGAAGTGAAATGCAGTGGTTCTCCCTACAATCATTGCACAAGCTGACAACAGCTCAGAATTGGATCCTAACTAGATCATTTTCAAATTTCCAACAAACAACCAAAAATCCCTTGTTATAGCCAGTGCATACCTACATCCACCAGCCTCACTAACAAAATGTAATACTCTCATCCAAAAAATATATGCCAAAGCTCCCAAAAACTGTAACCTAATCATTCTTGGAGACTAAGGAGTGTAGCAAGCAAATTCCATTTTGTACTCACAGGTTCTTACTGCTACTTCTCTTGGACACATCTCTCAAAACGCTGCCCTCCAGCACTTAATACATGTAAGGAAATCATTTTAAAGGCGTTCATTTAGACAGCTGTAGACAATATATGACCTAAAAAAAATGTTGATAAGATGCTCAGAAAAAATGTATTCAGTAGAGTACAAAGAGTGTGCCTAGCTACGCCCTTGCTCAGAGTTCAACCGTAATTACTTAGGACCAAAAGCCACTGATATGTCAGAACTACTGGCCAGTTTAAGTTTTACCCAAATCATCTCTGAAGCCACTAGACTACACCTTCAATCCAATAGTCACACCTTACTAGATCTTGTAATAACTAATAATCCTACAGTACTATCTAACCCCACCATACATGCACCCTCCCTCAGTGATCATTGTCCCATAACTTTCTCAGTACATGATCTAACATTAAAATATAAACCTAAGCTTATCACCTTCAGACCCAAAACCATTCAGAATATCACTAGGCTTAAAAACCACTTTGCTGTCATTGATTGGTGTTGTTTACATGCCATAAAAGACCCAATGAAGCAGCTAACAACCTTACTAGTACCTACTGCACTTGCAAAACAAATTCCTACCCTTAATACAAAGACTAATTCAACCTTATAAACATGACTGGGTATCTAACATATTGAAACACCTCCACAAATTATGTGATAAAGCGTGGCACAATTGAAAATGCAACCATGTCACATATTACTGAGCCAAATATACCTCACTACGCAACACAGACAAGCAATCTATCTGCAGACACAAAAACAACCACTACCAAAACAAACAAAGCTCACTTTTAGTCAAACTTAAAAGATTCTAGACAGAAATCAACCTGATGACTGGTCAAAAAATGCAACACAACTCCAACCCCTCTAACACCACCACATACAAATTCTCATGTAGTGACTTCCTCAATGATTTCAGCAACCTGCCACACATCAATAACACAAACCTACCACCCCCACAGCCACCTTCCCCCTTTACATTCCACTGTTCCACTTCAAAAAGATTAGAACTAAAGAGAGTGAAACACAGTTGGACCAAATACAAACAGATACTTCCCCAGGCTTAGATAACCTAGTCCCTTGGTTCATTTACCTTTGTAAGGACTTTATCTCCCACCCTCGCACTCACAGATAAAACCTCTGCTTAACTAATAAGATTATGCCTCATGGAAAAAAGCAATAGTCACTGGTGTTACAAAACTACCCTAGCCAGCTACTGCTTCACAATTCCGTCCTATCTCAATATTTTCCACTTTAGGTAAAATACTAGAAAAACGATGTATAACCAACTTACTGCTTATTTACATCAATACCATCTTCTATACAGGAAGCAACATGGATTCTGGTCTGAACACAAAACAATAACAACTTTCTACACCTTCACATATCCAGTGTAGACAAATGCAACCTGACAGAAGCTGTCTTTATTGATCCCACAAAAGCCTTTGATCTAATTGACCATAACTTACTACTTGAAATATTTACTGAAATAGGCATTTTTGATCTAATTGACCATAACTTACTACTTGAAAAATTTACTGAAATAGGCATTAGTGACAGTGCAAAACCTTGGTTGGTAGACTTCCTCACCAGTAGATCCTTCATGGTGAAAGAAGGCACCACCACCTCTGAAACAGCTCCTGTTTAGCCCCTCTGCTCTTTTCCATATTTATCAGTAAACTCCTGTCTGATTACCCTCATTCTCTAATTCTTTATGCCAATGACATGGTCATCTACAGATCAAACAAATTCCACTCTGTTATACAATCTCATTTCCAAGATGACCTCCAAACCCTCAGTCAGTGGCTAATAGGCCAGAAACTTATACTCAGTCCCTCAAAAACAAAAGCAATGCTATTTGGAAACAATCAAAAAATAGCCAAAGCACCCAGCTTCCTTAACATTAAGGATGTTAACAATACCACCATAGAAACTACCACATTCCACAAATACCTTAGCATTTGGCTAGACCAATCTCTTAATTTTCAACTACACATTCAAAACACATGCAAAAATATCAACACACTACTGTTCTGGGTGGACAAGCTATTGCCTCTTCTGTCCAAGCCAGCCAAAGCTGCCATTGGCAAAAGCATACTTTTATTTCAGTTCAAATACTGACTCCCATTATAGCTGCAGCCTCAAAGAAAAATGCCACCACCTTACAAACCATCTTCAGTAAAATCTGCCAGTTAATTACTAACTCCAACCAATAATGAACACCACTGCCTAACTCTCATCAAAGCTAAATAGCTCACGGTCCATTTGACAGCCAACCTTCTACTAGGATCAATGAATTGCACAGCCCTTTCTCCTGAGACATCATCCCACTCTCACGCATAAACTTTTCACCAAAACTCCCACATATAATCTCAGAGGTATGATCCAGTCTCAACCCACCCTACTAACTCCAAAAAGTAATCTCTATTACACTGACCATTCATTCTCCAGCCTAGTACCTAAACTATGGGACTCCTTTCCTCTGTAAATCTGAGACATACAAATGTACTCAGACTTAGGTTCATAGGTTGGTACTAAGCTATTGGCCCTAGGGCCTATACAAGCCTAGCCAAAAAGGTACCCTGGCTTTCGCCACCCAAGAAAATTATTTTCCTGTGCCCCTGTCAATCAGAACCACAGAAGTGATCCCTGGGGTGAATTTCCTATTGCCCATCCAATCATCAAGATTTTTCTTGAAGAGTGCTAATGAGGAGCTCTGTTTGACATAGATATTCCAGAGTATGGGAAGTCTCTGACTTCAGACAACAGCTCAAGGAACACCTCTTCACCCAAGCAAAGTACATCTGCATTCATACAGGTCATGTTACATAAACACTGCAGCTCTTTCACACACCCCTTTATCCCTGTTTCATCCTTCCTTATCTCATCTTGTCATCCTCTTTACTTGCTGCCTCTCATTCATCCTACTTCCCTCTTCACTCTGCATCTATCTTACACTTCTACTTTCTCCTCCTCTTCCCTCTGCATGCCTCTCACACTTTTTCCTCTGTCTTCTTGCCATGGTATCCTTTCTTGCAACTATTCTCACTTGCCTTTTCTAATGTTTTCATACCTGCCTATATAATGATACCCTATTATCCCTGCAGCATAAGCCATCTCAGCCATTATGGCTACATCTTATCCACTAAGCTCTACTAAGCTTAATTTCATTTTTCTATCCATGTTTTGAAATTGTTAACTGCTTCTAGAACTAAAAGTTGTAATATATTATTGCATCTGTAAATACATACATATATATATATATATATATATATATATATATATATACATATATATATATATATATATATATATATATATATATATATAGGTTCATAGGTTCATAGGTTCATACTAGGCTATCTGCCCGAGGGCATTTACAAGCCTAGCCCATCGTTTTGTGGCTTACGCCACCCCTTTAGTATGGGGAACTATACCCATTATTTTGCTGTGCCTCTGTCGAGCAGTGACACTGAGGTAATCCCTGGGGTATATCTGCGATCTCCCATCCATTGGTCAAGATTTCTCTTGAACAAGGCCAGCGAGGTGCTCTGCCTCACATGTACCGGGATTTTGTTCCACAGCATAGGAGTCTTTGGGTGATGAATCTATCCCTCCAGCATGTCCTATTAATAGCCGTGTCGAGGTTTAAGTCTCCCGCCCTTGTGGCTCTGATGGATCTAGATTTTTGAGGTGAAGCATATTCATCAAATCTGGGTTTGACATGGCCTTGTATGTTAGGCAAAGGTCACCTCTGAGCAAGCGGTGGCGACTGAATAGAGCTGGAGTTCTTTCAGTCGGGCAGCATAGGATAGATTTTTGAGACCCTTTATCCTTTTGGTGAGGAACTTTTGTGGCCTCTCCAGCTGTTGCAAGTGTCGGGTCAGATACATTCCGAATGGGGCATTGTACTCAATCATTGGTCTGATGAGTGATGAGTAAAGGGAGACTATAACCTCCCTTGATCTAGATGAGAATCCCTTCATGATAAGGTGGGCAATGTAGAAGGTCTTCCTAACTACTTTAGCTACATGGGTGTCGAATGACAGACTACTATCAACCTGGGTCCCCAGGTCCCTGATAACTTCTTCTGTGCTCAGTGGATTGCCACCTATTTGGTAGCTAGGGTAACCTTGTTTTTCCCGAAGGGTATGACTATGCATTTTTGGCATTTAACTTTAGGCCGTGGCTCTGGCACCAGTTATCCGCTTCTGTGAGACCCTTCTGAAGGATATCTGTGTCAGATGTGTTTTCTACTATGGCCCAGTTTGCAGTCATCTGCAAACTTTGTCAGCCATAACCCTCCTGTGTTTGCTTGTACTTGGAAAAGTAGATGCTAAACAAGAGTGGGCCCAGGACTGAGCCCTGTGGGACACCACTTGTGACAGGCTTTGAGTCTGACATGGCGCCAGCAACTCTGACCCTGTGGGTTCTGTCACTCAGCCAGTTTGCAACCCATCTTGTGATGTATGGGTTAACATTTAAGCTGATGAGTTTTTCAATGATACCCGAGTGGGGTATTGTATCGAAGGCCTTAGCCAGATCGAGGTAGGCTGTATGGACTGCCTTTCCCTCATCAATGGCTTTGGTGACTGTTTCAAAAGTCAACCAAGTTTAAAAGGCATGATCTGCCTTTGACAAAGCCAAACTGGGTTGGATCCAAAGTCTGCAAATTCCCTATGTCTTTATTTATGAGGTCCATTATGATCCTCTCCATGGCTTTGCAGATAAGGCTTGTCAAGCTAATGGGCGGTAATTTCCAGGGTTGGTGGAGGCACCGCCTTTGTGAAGTGGGACCACAGTTGCAGTGCGCCACTCCTAGGCGTATCCAGAGGTAAGACTTTGATTAAACAGCTGTCCTAGCTGTGGGTTTAATTCCTCATTGAGTTCATGGAGCACACAGCCGGGGACACCATCAGGTCCCATGGATGCTGTGTTTTTGCTTTGGAGAGAGCAGTTCTCACTTGGGCGCTGGAGATGTTTGGGGGCTGCAATCGTTTGGTATAGATATCTCTCCTTTTGGGGAGGGGAGAAGTTTGCACTGAACCTGTCAGCCAGTATGTTGGCAATGTCTGTAGGATCAGTAATCTTCACATCATTTTGAACTAGTTCTGAGCATATCTGGGAGTTTCCTCCTAGGTTTCTAACATAGCTAAAGAAGGCCTTATGATTGTCTTTTGAGTCTTTAGCTATTTTTCTCTCGAAATTTGCTTTGGATGATTTTATGAGAGCTCTTAGTTTTTACTTATAGTGATCAAGGGTGTCTTACCTTTTAAGGATTTTGCTCTATCTTGTAGTAGCTTCCTCCTTTTGTTGTAGAGTTTGTTTATGGCTGGGGTCCACCAGACTGGACGCTTGCCTTTGGTACAAAGAGTCTTTGTTTTGCTTGGGATTGCCTTATCCATGCAGTCCTGCAGGTGCTGGTAGAAGGCATTTGTAAGTGATTCAGCGGCTTGAGTACTGTTTTCCGCCGGCTCGGGGGCCTTAAAGGAGACCACACTAGTCTTTAGAAGTGTGAAGTCGGCTTTTGAGAAGTTCTTTACTGTGGTCTTTTTTATTTCAGGTGGGGGTGGGATGAGGACCTCCAGCGAGATTAGTTTGTGATCTGATCTCACCAGTGAGGGGTATACTTCGGTGTTGAACATTGTGCTCCCATGTTCGTGATGATGAGATCAAGTATGTTATCTCCTCTTGTGGGAATGGTGACTAGTTGTTCCATGGCATTTGAGTTTATGAATTCCAGGAACTTTTGGGCTAGGGTGTTTGGGCTTGAGTAGTGTTCCCAGTCTATATTTGGGTAATTGAAGTCACCTAGTATGATGGTGTTTGGTGATACATTTATCCCCTCTAGTGTTTTCAGGAAGGCCATGTGAGGTTCCTGAGTTTGTGAGGGTGGCCTGTAACATGCTACAATTTGCAGAGCAGTCTTGCCTACAGTTAATTGCACCTGGATGGTCTCCGATGCATCATGCGTTGCCACCAGCCTTGAGGTGTGGGTGTCCTTGATGAATATGGATACCCCCCCTCCTTTCTTGGTATTTTCCTGATTTTGGGGCGGAACGCATGATATGAGGTAAAACCTGATAGCGCTGGGGTGCTCTCAGGAGCCTTGAACCAGGTTTCTGTCACAGCACAGACATCGATGTTCTCCATACTGAGAAGGGCCTCGAGTGCGTGCATTTTGAGATTTAGACTTCTGGCATTGAGCAGCATTACCCTTAGTTTTTTTCCTTTTTTGTGTTCTAGTGTGGTAGGTTTAGAATTTGAGCCTTGCCTAAAAAAGGCACTATGGGGGTGGCAAGAACCTTTGCCAATATCCGGAATCCCAGGGGTGACAGGTGCAAGCCGTCCCTTGCGAAGCAGCGTGGCTTGTCCAGCATGTCATCCCAGGCAGACAGATACTGGATCCCCTTTGAATGACACCAGTGTTTAAGCCAATTGTTAAAGCTGATCATCTTATCTCTGTATTGTGGCATCATTCTTGGTGAAGGTAGGATACTGCTCAAGGTCAGGGTCATACCTGCCTGGGCTACATAATCAGAGAGCTCCTCAATGTCTCTTTTCATGTAGTCCAAGGAGGTACGTCTCAGGTCGCTTACACCAGCGTGGACAATGACTGAGTCATATTTGTACCTGCTGTTGAGAGACCTGAGTGCTTGCGTTATGTGGCGGATTCTAGCGCCCGACAGACAGCTTACTGTGACCTTCTCCTTACTCAGTCTGGTGAGCGGGACGCCAGTGTGTCTGACTATGGAGTCACCAATGACTAGTGTGTCTGGCATTGTGTTTGGCCTTAAGGGCTGTGACTGTTTGACACTCTGACTGTGAGGTCTATGTGTTGCAGGTGTTGTGTTCTGAGGTGGTGGTTGTTTGGGTGTCTGCTTTGGTGGCCTCTGCTGTTTTGGTAGATTTTTGATCAGAGCCTCCGAGTATGTCTTTGTGTGTTTATGTGTATGATTTGAGGTTGTAATGGTACTATGTGAGACTGGGTCTATAGTGTGTGTGGTAACCTTCTCCTCCTGACTGGTCTTGCCAGTCCTATGTTGAGAGAGCTCAGCCTCCAGTTTGGCCGTATAGTTGCATCTCTCGCATGTATTTGTGTTTTGTGGGAGGAGGAGAGGGTTGTCTGTGTACATGAGGCAATTGTAACATTGCCTCAATATTCCCAGGTTCACCAGCTGAGCAGGAGAGGACACTAGCAACTGATCCCTCGACATGCTAGAAAGATAGACAAAAAACTTTAAGAAAGATTCCGGGGGATGTGGGTGACCGAGAAAATGGGGGGTTGCCTTTTTGGGGTGCTATCTATAAGAGTGCTGTATCAAGGTAATAAATACTGTAGGAGCAAGTGCTAGGTTTAACAGATAGAGAATAGTCTACTTAGAGTCAAGTAGAGATGATCTTTTTAGTTATAGGATCCGCTGATTAGATCAGTAGTATAGGTCGAGGAAGGTAGTTTCAAGGGAAAATTTGAAGAGTGGACTTTAGGTAGCCCGAATAGTTTAAATCTGCTTAACCGGCGCTGCCCTAGTGTGCAACACTGGCAACTCCGCGCTAAATCGTGCTAAATCGCGCTAAAGCGTGCTTTATAGCAGGGGGCTGGAAAAGACAGGAAATGACCCAAAATGGCCAATAAACTACAAGTTACTGCCTTAAACCACTCCTCTGAGGACAAACAGGCAGCTCAGTACTCCCTACTCCCACTAGTGAGTAAAGAAACTACCCCTTGACCAAACAAGGAAAATGGAGAAAACAGGAACCAAGACAAAGCCCAGGGATCAGCAAAATCTGGTCTCTGGAACACTAGTTAGGAAAGTATGGAAAGCAAGGATATTTTTTTTTTTTTCAAGTTTTTTTTTACAGAAAAGCAGAAAACACAATAAATGCTATGATTTTCGATTAAATGCTATCAAAAGCTAGTACACTTGAGTGTATTAGCCTGTAGTTTAACTTTTAGGCAAAACTTAAACTAGCAAGTGCAGTAAACAGTTTTATCTTATAAACACAGAAAAATCAGTGCAAACTTTGATAAAATAAGCAGAAACAGTAGTCGAAAGGCACAAAAAGTCGAAAAAGCCAAGAAAAATACTTAAAATCTGGAAAGGTAGTTTTTCTGGTCTCTGCTGCTAGAGGAACACTGCTGGCCACCACGAGGAGCTGTGCTGAGTTCTCAATAGCTGGAAAAGCCCGCCAAAGCGTGCTTTATAGCAGGGGCTGGAAAAGACAGGAAATGACCCAAAATGGCCAATAAACTACAAGTTACTGCCTTAAACCACTCCTCTGAGGACAAACAGGCAGCTCAGTACTCCCTACTCCCACTAGTGAGTAAAGAAACTACCCCTTGACCAAACAAGGAAAATGGAGAAAACAGGAACCAAGACAAAGCCCAGGGATCAGCAAAATCTGGTCTCTGGAACACTAGTTAGGAAAGTATGGAAAGCAAGGATATTTTTTGTTTTTTCAAGTTTTTTACAGAAAAGCAGAAAACACAATAAATGCTATGATTTTCGATTAAATGCTATCAAAAGCTAGTACACTTGAGTGTATTAGCCTGTAGTTTAACTTTTAGGCAAAACTTAAACTAGCAAGTGCAGTAAACAGTTTTATCTTATAAACACAGAAAAACAGTGCAAACTTTGATAAAATAAGCAGAAACAGTAGTCGAAAGGCACAAAAAGTCGAAAAAGCCAAGAAAAATACTTAAAATCTGGAAAGGTAGTCTTTTCTGGTCTCTGCTGCTAGAGGAACACTGCTGGCCACCACGAGGAGCTGTGCTGAGTTCTCAATAGCTGGAAAAGCCCGCCAAAACGTGCTTTATAGCAGGGGGCTGGAAAAGACAGGAAATGACCCAAAATGGCCAATAAACTACAAGTTACTGCCTTAAACCACTCCTCTGAGGACAAACAGGCAGCTCAGTGCTCCCTACTCCCACTAGTGAGTAAAGAAACTACCCCTTGACCAAACAAGGAAAATGGAGAAAACAGGAACCAAGACAAAGCCCAGGGATCAGCAAAATCTGGTCTCTGGAACACTAGTTAGGAAAGTATGGAAAGCAAGGATATTGTTTTGTTTTTTGCAAGTTTTTTTTACAGAAAAGCAGAAAACACAATAAATGCTATGATTTTCGATTAAATGCTATCAAAAGCTAGTACACTTGAGTGTATTAGCCTGTAGTTTAACTTTTAGGCAAAACTTAAACTAGCAAGTGCAGTAAACAGTTTTATCTTATAAACACAGAAAAAACAGTGCAAACTTTGATAAAATAAGCAGAAACAGTAGTCGAAAGGCACAAAAGTCGAAAAAGCCAAGAAAAATACTTAAAATCTGGAAAGGTAGTCTTTTCTGGTCTCTGCTGCTAGAGGAACACTGCTGGCCACCACGAGGAGCTGTGCTGAGTTCTCAATAGCTGGAAAAGCCCGCCAAAACGTGCTTTATAGCAGGGGCATGGAAAAGACAGGAAATGACCCAAAATGGCCAATAAACTACAAGTTACTGCCTTAAACCACTCCTCTGAGGACAAACAGGCAGCTCAGTACTCCCTACTCCCACTAGTGAGTAAAGAAACTACCCCTTGACCAAACAAGGAAAATGGAGAAAACAGGAACCAAGACAAAGCCCAGGGATCAGCAAAATCTGGTCTCTGGAACACTAGTTAGGAAAGTATGGAAAGCAAGGATATTTTTCTGTTTTTCAAGTTTTTTTACAGAAAAGCAGAAAACACAATAAATGCTATGATTTTCGATTAAATGCTATCAAAAGCTAGTACACTTGAGTGTATTAGCCTGTAGTTTAACTTTTAGGCAAAACTTAAACTAGCAAGTGCAGTAAACAGTTTTATCTTATAAACACAGAAAAAACAGTGCAAACTTTGATAAAATAAGCAGAAACAGTAGTCGAAAGGCACAAAAAGTCGAAAAAGCCAAGAAAAATACTTAAAATCTGGAAAGGTAGTCTTTTCTGGTCTCTGCTGCTAGAGGAACACTGCTGGCCACCACGAGGAGCTGTGCTGAGTTCTCAATAGCTGGAAAAGCCCGCCAAAACGTGCTTTATAGCAGGGGCATGGAAAAGACAGGAAATGACCCAAAATGGCCAATAAACTACAAGTTACTGCCTTAAACCACTCCTCTGAGGACAAACAGGCAGCTCAGTACTCCCTACTCCCACTAGTGAGTAAAGAAACTACCCCTTGACCAAACAAGGAAAATGGAGAAAACAGGAACCAAGACAAAGCCCAGGGATCAGCAAAATCTGGTCTCTGGAACACTAGTTAGGAAAGTATGGAAAGCAAGGATATTTTTTGTTTTTTCAAGTTTTTTTACAGAAAAGCAGAAAACACAATAAATGCTATGATTTTCGATTAAATGCTATCAAAAGCTAGTACACTTGAGTGTATTAGCCTGTAGTTTAACTTTTAGGCAAAACTTAAACTAGCAAGTGCAGTAAACAGTTTTATCTTATAAACACAGAAAAAACAGTGCAAACTTTGATAAAATAAGCAGAAACAGTAGTCGAAAGGCACAAAAAGTCGAAAAAGCCAAGAAAAATACTTAAAATCTGGAAAGGTAGTCTTTTCTGGTCTCTGCTGCTAGAGGAACACTGCTGGCCACCACGAGGAGCTGTGCTGAGTTCTCAATAGCTGGAAAAGCCCGCCAAAACGTGCTTTATAGCAGGGGCTGGAAAAGACAGGAAATGACCCAAAATGGCCAATAAACTACAAGTTACTGCCTTAAACCACTCCTCTGAGGACAAACAGGCAGCTCAGTACTCCCTACTCCCACTAGTGAGTAAAGAAACTACCCCTTGACCAAACAAGGAAAATGGAGAAAACAGGAACCAAGACAAAGCCCAGGGATCAGCAAGATCTGGTCTCTGGAACACTAGTTAGGAAAGTATGGAAAGCAAGGATATTTTTTGTTTTTTCAAGTTTTTTTTACAGAAAAGCAGAAAACACAATAAATGCTATGATTTTCGATTAAATGCTATCAAAAGCTAGTACACTTGAGTGTATTAGCCTGTAGTTTAACTTTTAGGCAAAACTTAAACTAGCAAGTGCAGTAAACAGTTTTATCTTATAAACACAGTAAAAACAGTGCAAACTTTGATAAAATAAGCAGAAACAGTAGTCGAAAGGCACAAAAAGTCGAAAAAGCCAAGAAAAATACTTAAAATCTGGAAAGGTAGTCTTTTCTGGTCTCTGCTGCTAGAGGAACACTGCTGGCCACCACGAGGAGCTGTGCTGAGTTCTCAATAGCTGGAAAAGCCCGCCAAAACGGACAGGAAATGACCCAAAATGGCCAATAAACTACAAGTTGCTGCCTTAAACCACTCCTCTGAGGACAAACAGGCAGCTCAGTACTCCCTACTCCCACTAGTGAGTAAAGAAACTACCCCTTGACCAAACAAGGAAAATGGAGAAAACAGGAACCAAGACAAAGCCCAGGGATCAGCAAAATCTGGTCTCTGGAACACTAGTTAGGAAAGTATGGAAAGCAAGGATATTTTTTTTTTTTCAAGTTTTTTTTTACAGAAAAGCAGAAAACACAATAAATGCTATGATTTTTGATTAAATGCTATCAAAAGCTAGTACACTTGAGTGTATTAGCCTGTAGTTTAACTTTTAGGCAAAACTTAAACTAGCAAGTGCAGTAAACAGTTTTATCTTATAAACACAGAAAAAACAGTGCAAACTTTGATAAAATAAGCAGAAACAGTAGTCGAAAGGCACAAAAGGTCGAAAAAGCCAAGAAAAATACTTAAAATCTGGAAAGGTAGTCTTTTCTGGTCTCTGCTGCTAGAGGAACACTGCTGGCCACCACGAGGAGCTGTGCTGAGTTCTCAATAGCTGGAAAAGCCCGCCAAAGCGTGCTTTATAGCAGGGGGCTGGAAAAGACAGGAAATGACCCAAAATGGCCAATAAACTACAAGTTACTGCCTTAAACCACTCCTCTGAGGACAAACAGGCAGCTCAGTACTCCCTACTCCCACTAGTGAGTAAAGAAACTACCCCTTGACCAAACAAGGAAAATGGAGAAAACAGGAACCAAGACAAAGCCCAGGGATCAGCAAAATCTGGTCTCTGGAACACTAGTTAGGAAAGTATGGAAAGCAAGGATATTTTTTTGTTTTTTTCAAGTTTTTTTTTTACAGAAAAGCAGAAAACACAATAAATGCTATGATTTTCGATTAAATGCTATCAAAAGCTAGTACACTTGAGTGTATTAGCCTGTAGTTTAACTTTTAGGCAAAACTTAAACTAGCAAGTGCAGTAAACAGTTTTATCTTATAAACACAGAAAAAACAGTGCAAACTTTGATAAAATAAGCAGAAACAGTAGTCGAAAGGCACAAAAAGTCGAAAAAGCCAAGAAAAATACTTAAAATCTGGAAAGGTAGTCTTTTCTGGTCTCTGCTGCTAGAGGAACACTGCTGGCCACCACGAGGAGCTGTGCTGAGTTCTCAATAGCTGGAAAAGCCCCCCAAAGCGTGCTTTATAGCAGGGGCTGGAAAAGACAGGAAATGACCCAAAATGGCCAATAAACTACAAGTTACTGCCTTAAACCACTCCTCTGAGGACAAACAGGCAGCTCAGTACTCCCTACTCCCACTAGTGAGTAAAGAAACTACCCCTTGACCAAACAAGGAAAATGGAGAAAACAGGAACCAAGACAAAGCCCAGGGATCAGCAAAATCTGGTCTCTGGAACACTAGTTAGGAAAGTATGGAAAGCAAGGATATTTTTTTGTTTTCAAGTTTTTTTTACAGAAAAGCAGAAAACACAATAAATGCTATGATTTTCGATTAAATGCTATCAAAGCTAGTACACTTGAGTGTATTAGCCTGTAGTATATATATATATATATATATATATATATATATATATATATATATATATACATATATATTTTCTTTAACACCGTATCCCACCAACTACTACTCAATAAACTTACACATTATGTCAACTCATAAAGCCTAACATGATTCCACAGCTATTTGTCCAACCAACAACAGGCTACAAAATGGGAGAATAACATCTCTCCACTACTACCAGTATCTACTGGGTTACCCAAAAGATCCATACTTGGCCCCCTCCTCTTTGTTATATTTACCAACAACCTTAATTCTGCCACCCAACTTGCCACTATCATCCAATATGCAGATGATTCCTCTCTTATCTGTTCAGCCCCTTCCCCCCAAGAACTTCAACAGAAAATGCAAAGATCTTACCAGGATATTGAAAATTATCTCTCCAGCCATCAACTAATCCTAAACCCAAACAAGACTAAGTTAATGATTTTCACAAAGAAATCATCCACGCTCAGCTCTATATTTCTATTCAATCCTCTAATGGTAAAAGAAACTGAACCTACAAATCAGACCAAACTCCTATGAGTTACCATATATGATAGACTAAAATTTGATATTCACATCTCCCTAACAATTAAAAAAGTCCACACCAAACTTGAATCCCTCTACAGGGCCAAACCATTCCTTGCACACAAAGCCAGAATAGCCACAGCTAGATGTCACTTACTATCTACCCTCCTCCATTGTTCCAATATCTTCACAAACCTATGCAACGCTGACCTTAATAACCTACAGTCCTGCTATAACAAAATGGCTAAGTTCGCCACCAATCATCCCCATAAACCTCACCATTGCTCCACTCTTCAACAGCTCAACTGGCTGGAACATCCCAACCTGTTAACACTAAACCAACTGACCTTTGCCCATAAAATCATATACAACCCCGTTAACTGCCCTGCACTCTCAAGCCTGATCCAACCTAACTCTAACTGCAGGTCCCTTAGGTCCCCCAACAGGCTAATACTAAGAGTTACCCAGTCCCATAACTACCATGGCAACTTCCTCTATTCCCATAAAATAGCTAAGTACTGGAATACTCTTCTTAAGCACATCCAAAACAATCTCAACATGTCCTCATTTAAAAAAAGCCTAAAAGACTATCTCAATAGCAACTGGCCCTGCCCGTGTATTGCTCCTGGCTAGCTTCGTTCTCTTATTACTTCACAACCCCCTTATCACATACCTCTATTACGCTCCTTTAAACAGCTACTGCTTTTACTTTCATTTTTTATCCATTTTTCACTATGACTTGTATATTTCTGTTAGAATTTGTGTATCTCTGTTCTTTCTACATCATACTGTTTGGCTTTTTGACTAAATGTTCTTATGTATTTTTGTTAATTGCATTTTTGCTAATACTGGTTTACAAGACTACAATTTTTATTCTTCGTTCACATTGTATTTTGTTAATTTTCATTTTTTGCTAATATTCATGTTCATAATAAGTTGGACTCAACTAATTGTACTTTACTGGAGCTTTTCTCCCCGGGTCTCTGCTGAAAATGGGCTACTTGCCCAATCAGACACTACCTGGTTAACAAATATAAATAAATAAATGTGTGTGTGTGTGTGTGTGTGTGTGTGTGTGTGTGTGTGTGTGTGTGTGTGTGTGTGTGTGTGTGTGTGTGTGTGTATATATATATATATGTGTTTTTTTTTTATTTTTTAGCATATACTTTTATCAGTAAATATGTTTTGTTAATTTCTTATGTGATCAGAGCCTGGAAATTGTCCAGTGAGATCAGTGCACTAAGCCAGTAAACAAATATAAATAAATAAATAAATCACCAGAAGTCACTCCAGCACCTCTTGAAGCCCCTTCAGTGGCTGCACTTTATTTGGCCTTGTAGCTTTGTACCACATCCCAAGCCCCTTTGTAGATTTCTGATCTTTATGGGATTTGTGATGTATATCTCTTATCCGCTCTGATATTTTTTCACTGCCCACTGTCTTCTATTCCATTAATAACCAGTTCATTTTCAGCTTCTTCTTCACTACCTGTTGCACTACAAACATCAGGTTGGTTGTTCATCCCCATCTGAATCAAAACTGCTCATCTCTCATCTTACTTTCTACTACCCTGCATATTTGCTTACCAGTCACCCTCTCCAGAACTTTCATGCAGGGTGACAGGAGTTTGATATCCCTGTACTGCCCACAGTTGTGAATGTCCCCCCCCCCATTCCTGAACACTGGCACCAGAATGCTCATTCTTCTGTCATTTGGGATGTACGTTTCTCTCTATGGCCTTACATGGCCAAAATATCTGAGTTTTAGTTTTACTATAAGATCTTCCAGCCTGTAGGTTTTACCTAACATCAAATACCTTTAAGGTACAATATATTATGACGTAAATTTTATCTTTCTATTTAGTACTGTATAAAAACTAAAAACAATAAACTCCTGGAAACTTACTACAGGGCAAAGCACTTCTTAACAAGGAAATCCAAAAATACCTTAACCTCAGCCTCTGTCATAACTAAAGTATTCTTTAACTACATCATCTTAATATACATCCCACCACCATGTATGAATAATTTGCATTTTTGTACCATAAAATAGCCACATTTGCTGTATATGTGCCTTTTCATGCCAATCACTGCCAACTTGAAAAAATCCAAAACTGACTGTAACCAGCGAACAGAATACATCTGTCACAAATGAACCTGGAATACAAAATGTATAAAATCAGCAGTCCATCAGAACAATCACTTGTCATAAAAAGAATCTCCCAGAACTCTCTGGTCTTCAAACTTGCTCACATTGCCAAAGCATGGAACAAAAAACAATCAGTGGCATTTCTCACTCAGCTGTGAAATATTTAGCCAGGGTACACACATTAAACCTCAAATTGTGATAACCTTCTGCTGCTTACGCATATGCATTCTATTTTTTTGGTGCTGTTACCACATGGTGATGTTAATGTCATTTTGTACACTTTGTTATTCCTTCATTAAATACATAAGCCCACTGCACAAATATATCCCTAGCTCAGAGTCACACAGTAGGCAAGTGAAGGTGGAATGAATCAAACCCTGTACCTGTGACTACAGGAAGCATCTTGTTAACAGCTCAGAATTTAGTCCTCCATATTAACTGCCAGACCACTTTCTTACAGCTCAAGAATATATTCCTATTTCCTAGGCTAATTGTGATACTTAATAATGTAATCCACTCAGCATTGTCATTCATGTTAAGGATGAAACAGTAAGATCCAGACCCTGCTGTCACTACCAGTCTGGGCTTTGAAGTCACCAAACACAAGTTTGATGTCATAATGTATAACTTCGTCCCACCCAGTTCTAAAGCTTATTAAAGGATGGTTAACACTTATTAATTTATATTTATAAAAAAAATTCCTGATGGATTAACACAATCATTAACATGGATATTACTTAAACAAATCTTAACACTGAATGTGTGACAGACCCTTTCAGTTTGGAACATTGTGTAACATGGACTTTTTCGGACTCAAAATGAGGAGCATTCCTCATAATGAGGTACACCTGAGAGGTATGTGACTTAGGTTTTACTAATGGCCCAGGTGCTTGAAGAAGCAATGCAGGTAGGACAGCTCACCTCTCTCAGGGGAGGGGAAGGAGTGTGCTGGGGTTGCACCCAGTCTCACCTTCTGGTGGAAAGCCAATTAACTTGGTAGCTGGGGCAGGGATATCTGGGGATGGCTCCCTCACAATGTACTATTGCCACCCTTATAATGCTGCCTCCCCCATATGCCCACCCAAATGCATCAGCCAGCACATTACTGAGTTTAAGCATATCCAAGCCACAATGTACCAGCCAGCCACAGTATAATGCCATTTGCAGACCCACTTCTCTTTCCAGTCATTGGGTAGTGCACAGCCTGGTAGCCACTATGACTTCCTCCTTGAAAGAAAGAAACTGTCTAAGAAAAGGTCACATTGGGTGTATGCCAATTACTGCGGCTCTTGAGAAGAACATTTTTAGATATCGTTCTTCCTATGTTTATATAACAAATCAAGAGGCTAAAATATTTTATGTATTTGAAACTTTCACTAGGCAATGGTTTGACATATTTATAACAGTGACAGCATTTTTAGTTACTTTGGTGTGAATGGAAGATGGGGAAGGCAGTTGTGTAAATGCTATGACTCAGTAAACATTCCGAGAATTCCTACATATTCAGGAAGGCCAGTATGACTTGCCTACTACAATAATGACTTTGGCTTTATAGTCACTGTGAAGTTGTTAGCAGATAACTCAGTAAGATGACTTCACAATGGAGTGTGCTCTAATGACTTCCTCAGCGAGGTTACCATACCTTTTTAAATTTTATTTTCCATGACTGAGTGAAGTATTTAGCTCAACAATAGACAGCTCATGGTACTAAAGACTGTGAGTCTATCTTTCTGGCCAGATGGTTAGCCTGAGTTATATTTACTCGTATTTTAAGTTTATTAGGCAGAATCTCTAGAAAAATGACACAGTATTTATAATTTGACTTTGGAAGCAGTAAAAGTTTGTATGAAATCCTTATTCTCTTCCAAATGTGAAAAAACAGAAGCTTTTTTGTCTTTTTCTTAGAATTCCACAGCTACAATATTCTTCATTTTTCTTTTATCTGACTGAATAACCATTGGTTGTCATGCCAACGTAACCTATGACCTGTGTAACAGCCTTTTCAAATGATTATTTATAGTCACAATTAGGGACAGAAAGGAAATTTACAACCCTTTCTGTCTTTCTTTCCTTGAGAGGTAGAATCTTTGTTAAATTCAGCAGCTCTAAAAATGAAGGTCTTAAGCCTAGTTTGTGTTGATCTGCCTAGGCAATCAGTCTCAAAAGAAAATTTCCCAGGAATTAGTGATGCTCCTAAGAAATAAGCAGAAACACTCCTCCATCGCCTAATATTGGACAAATTTGTTCAGTCAAAGACTGAACACTGTAAACCTGCATACACATGACATGTTCTCTGTCATCTTGTTGGCGTTGTTGTTGTATGTACATACTGTAAAGTATTGAGAAGTCACATCCATGCCATACAGAATCTAGAAAGGCCATATGATATAGGCAATGACTACAGTGAGGGACTTGAACTCAAGACTTATGCTTAAAATGATTGCTGTAAAAACACAGAAAATATTTCATCAGTGTGTGCACATATGTGAATATGAAGTTTTCATCACATGAAAAGCCTAATATTTTCAAATAGGTCAGCATAAACGTGAACGTACTTAGGGAGTGCAAATAAGTAAAAGAGCCATATAGCAGATGAACAGAGATGTCAAAAGGTCAAGTGTTTACAGTTTAAAATGTGTAACAGAGAAATTGTTTTTAGTTCACTGACTGCTTTGTCTAAACACTAGTGATGCCTCCAGGCATTTCTCCAGGATAATCTTAGCGACATCTGCAGGCATCCAATATTGCCTATTTATAGTTACATTAATAATTTGAACCCCACGCTACATGCATGCTATTGAAATATTATATTTTAAAACTTAGATGTTCTGCAGCAAAATGGCATTGATTCTTGACCAACCTTTGTCCAGTACAATGAGATATATTAACTGTTTTTCATATGCCATTTATTTATGTTGATATAATTTCCAAATTTCTCTAAATATCTCAATAATTTAGAGAGAAAGAGAAAAACTTCTTAATTTCATATAAAAGCTTATAGCTGGATGAAAAAAATACTAAGTATGTGTGCACCTTGAGTGGTTGCTAAGATATTGTACGTTGTTAACAAAACATTACAAAAATGAATACGTACTATGGTTATTATGATGTATAAAATTCATTTTAAGACCTTGATTCTAATGAATGCTACAGCTGGAGAGATTAGATTTTGCTGAGAATTGTTTAATTTACATTAAGGAAGAAGCACAAACAAAATAATCATACACAGATCTAATAACTCCATTGAAAAGCACATTAAATCAAGTCTTTACTAGGGTAATACACAGAATGAAGAGCTATCTAAGTTCTACAAGATGTTTGTAGAGCTGAATAAAACAAGTTATATAATGAGTCATATAATTCTATCTTACTCCATAGTTTCTCAGATACTGTCAAAGAGAGCCTCCTTATAGGTTCCCCTAGGATCTATATTACAAGCTCGAAAGCTTAAAAGAGAAAATGCTCTTTTATCGATCTGTAAACATTGAAAGCACTAAATAGCAAAGACACGGAAGAGCAATTTTTTCCCCAGGGAAAAAAAATCACTGCTCCACAAAAAAAAAATAAAAACAAAAAAAAAAAAAAAACAAATGCAAACACAAAATAAAGTGGGGGGCACCCATACCAACTCCAAAACTGCACCACAATGGAGGAAATGGCAAAGTCCCAAAAACGGCCCAGTGATTTTTTTTTCCCTGGGAAAAAAATTGCTGTTCCGTGTCTTCACTCTTTAGTGGTTTCAATGGTTACAGCTCGATAAAAGAGAGTTTGCTCTTTTAAGCTTTCGAGCTTCTGATAGAGATCTGGTTCCCCTACTCCATTCTGAATCAAATTTGCACAGAATAAAATTCCTTGAAGCTGCTTGCTCAAGTACTCATTGTTCATTTCAAATATCCAGATTTTCACATAATGTCCAGATTTTTATCTCATATTTTTTTGTCTGTTCCACATCAGATTTGTGGTTTTCTGGTAAATTGGTAAGGATGGAAGTCACTAATTAATGACCTACATATTAATTCCAGACTTCATATCCTTCAGAAAAATGCATGCTAACACAGGTACTGTTATTCTAGCAACTTTCTAAGTTTATAAGACCAATATGTAAATTCTGTCCCTATTTTTGGGCCTTTGCCCCTCCCCCATTATTTTAGGCTTTGTCCAGTTTTTTTATGCTAAGAGGTTGAAAGGTGTGGTACTCATTGACTTGATATAACAAGGGTCAAAACAGGTTTCCTAGAAAATATATTATCTTTCCAATAAAGCTTTGCCCATAAGTATATGCATTTATAGTAACATGAGAAGTCAGTAAAAGAAACATTTCGTGTTTCCTACAGATACAAGTAATTCTGTAATTGGCATACTGCAATGTTGTTAAAGCTCTTTAAATAAAAAACTAAGTCAAAGGTATTTTTACCTAGGTGTATTATCATAGGATGCATTCTAATTCTGGTATCTTAAAAACATAATTCATTTTTCTGCTTTGTAACCTGACTGGTATACATACCTGAGGTTCTATACTGGTAAGCAGAAGGAATATAAGGTAAATCCTATGGTAATACATATAAAGTAAATTAGACTAATGAATACATCACAGATATGTCACACTATATACAGATTACAGATCTTGTAATATGCAGGGATAAAGCACTGGCTCTGACCCAGTTGAGCTAAGTTTGTTTACTGACTGCCCCATGGAGCTGGCTGGGAAAGAGACAAAATGAAAAGGCTGTATATGATAAACTCTCTGAGATGGCAGGGAAGGGTTGGGAGGAGTGTAGGCTTGGAGGCACATGCTCAGAGCATGATTTCCTAGCTTACGTCCCTTGCAGGGGCAACAAACAGCCCAGTGCTGGTACCCTCTGCACATCTAACTTCCAAAAAGTGCTAACCAAATATGCAGAAAAAAGAGAAGACCAAGAGTAGACCACATACATACATACATACATACAAATATTTCAAGCATGGGCATTAATGCCCTTCTAGCTTGCCAATACACCAAAACACTTGTTCCCTTAATAAGTGCCCAGGCTGTTCTTAAAAACATCTAAACTAGTACTTGCTTTAATGTAATTTGGTAGTCTGTTCCATGCATCATCTACTCTGTCAGAGAACCAATAAGTACACTTCTCACTCCTATAGAATCTTCTACATAGGTTATCTGATGATTCTCTAGTACTTTTTGTTAACCCCAAAATTCCCAGAGGTAGTTGTCCCTAAATGCCCTATATACTTTAATAAGATCTCCTCTTAGATATCTGTAAGAGACATTGTACAAGTTCAGATATTTTAGTCTTTCATCATAACTTAAATTTTCACATATGTGGATGCCTTTGGTATATTTCCACTGCACTCTTTCCAGTTTACTCATGCTTGTTTTCTTATAGGGTTACCATACTGTTATTCCATACTCAAGTTTGGGTCTAATGTAACTAACAAACAATGACTTCATCATTTCTGATTCCCTTGACTTTATAAATCTTTTTATACGACCTATAGTTCTATAACTATCATTAACCAATTGGTTGATATGATTAGAAAAACTCATAGCTGAAGCTACCCATATACCCAGGTCCTTAAATGAGTCTACAGTTTCTATCAATGTGCACTGTATTAAATATTCACCTTTCAATTTATGTCTCCCAAATCTCATATGCTTAGTTTTTGATGTATTTATCAGCGTATTATTTTCCTGTGCCCAAATGGTCAATTTAGTCAAGTTATTTTGTAGACATGCCTTATCTGTAACATATGTAATCAGTTTACCCAATTTCATGTCATCTGCATATAGACAGTAGAACACCTCAGATGAAAAAGGTAGGTCTGAAAGATACAATCTAAACAAATAATGGCCTAGGACAGAGCCCTGTGGGATACCCTGACTGTAACCAAGGATTTCACCTGTCCAGTTGCTGTATGATACTTGCCATGTCCTATTTGTAAGCCATGCAGCTATCCATCTTATCAAGAGTACATCAATACCTAGTTGTACTAATTTATTGATCAGTGTTTTGTGTATGACCCTGTCAAATGCTGAAGTTAAATCTACATAAATTACAGCACAGCACAAGTTTTCATTCGTAGCTGTTATTATATTGTTATAGAACATCATGTTACAGGTGGTAATAGATCTGTTTTCACATATGCATGCTGATATAGAGTTTCAAGTCCCAACCTATCTAGTTCTGACAACTTATCCAATATTACATTCTCCATTATTTTTCCACAAAATGAACGTAGACTTAAGAGTTTATATGACTCTGGGTTTGTCCTACTCCCCTTTCCCTTAAAGACAGGTTTACTAAGCACGTCTCCAATCTTGAGGAATCTCCCCATTTTTATATGACGTAGTGAATAATACATATAATGGTACCGTAATTTCTTGCTGAAGTGTTCTCAGGTAATTGTTACTAATTCCATCTCTTACTTGTGCTTTGGATCCAGTTTGCACAGTCCTTTTTCAATATAATCTAATTTGATTCCAGTATCTGGGGTTACCTGGATGTCACTAAGACAACTTATTACCCCATTTGTGGAGCCAAACTGTTTTGCATAAGATTTTGTAAATATATCTGTAATCTGTTACATACATACTGCTCAGACAAGCTCCTCGTGGGTCTGCAGAGTGGTCCTAGCAGCAGGGAACTCAGAAAAGCGACTACTTTCTGGATTTAAGTATCTTTGCTTTTTTTTCACTTGGAATAGCTTCTGTAGCTTACCCTGAACTAGCTTGAACTGTTTTTTAACTGTTTGCTGCATTATTTTAAAATCTGCACTTAAAGTTACATTTTAGTCGAATTTGATCGAAAGTTTGTTGTTTGTTTAATTTAACTGTGGAGGCTGCCCACTAAAGTGTGCTAGCCTGTGTAACTAATTTATCACTGTTTCTGCATTTTCTGTGTGTTTCTACCAAAAAAAAAAAACAAAAAAATAATCCTTGTTTTCCCGCCTTCCTCGACTAGTTTAGACCAGTTTACGGGCATTGCTGTATTCTGGGCTGTGGTGTAGTTCCTGTGTTGTCCATTACCTTACTTGGATAGAGGGAAGTTTCTTTGCTCACCAGTGGGAGTGGGGAGCCTTGAGCAGCCTACCTGTCCCTGTAGGAAGTGACCTCAGCACAAGAAGCTGTAGTAATTGGTTGTTTTGGACCATTTCTAGCTCTTTTGTAGTTCACTGTTTAAAATCCGCCTCTGGGCGTTTTTTTCTGGCTATACTGCTCAGACAAGCTCCTCGTGGGTCTGCAGAGTGGTCCTAGCAGCAGGGAACTCAGAAAAGCGACTACTTTCTGGATTTAAGTATCTTTGCTTTTTTCACTTGGAATAGCTTCTGTAGCTTACCCTGAACTAGCTTGAACTGTTTTTTAACTGTTTGCTGCATTATTTTAAAATCTGAACTTAAAGTTACATTTTAGTCGAATTTGATCGAAAGTTTGTTGTTTGTTTGTTTAATTTAACTGTGGAGGCTGCCCACTAAAGTGTGCTAGCCTGTGTAACTAATTTATCACTGTTCCTGCATTTTCTGTGTGTTTCTACCCAAAAACAAAAAAACAAAAACAAATTCTTGTTTTCCCGCCTTCCTCGACTAGTTTAGACCAGTTTACAGGCATTGCTGTAGTCTGGGCTGTGGTGTAGTTCCTGTGTTGTCCATTACCTTACTTGGATAGAAGGAAGTTTCTTTGCTCACCAGTGGGAGTGGGGAGCCTTGAGCAGCCTACCTGTCCCTGTAGGAAGTGACCTCAGCACAAGAAGCTGTAGAAATTGGTTGTTTTGGACCATTTCTAGCTCTTTTGTAGTTCACTGTTTAAAATCCGCGTTTGCACGGCTTTGCGCATAGCACAGCACCGGTTAAACTTTTTCTGGCTCCGCCAAGTCTGCTCTTCAAATTTTCCCTTAAGGAAGCTCTACTCTTAGTATAACCAGACTACTCACTATATTATAAGCCTAGCACTTGTTCTCAATACTTCTCTACTAAGTAAGCACTCTCGTACTAAGTAAAGCACTACATCTACTTACCACCCCTGTGAATATCCACTTCCCTTAAAGGTACAGCACTCGCTTATACTGTTCTAGCATGTCGAGTGGTAGATTACTGGTGTCGTCTCCAATTCAGCTGGTCAATCTGGGTATCTTGAGACAATGCTACAATTGTCTCATGTACACAGACAACCATCTCCTCCTCCCAACAAACACAAATACATGTGAGAGATGCAACTATATAGCCAAACTGGAGGCTGAACTCTCTCAACTCAGGGCTGGCATGACCAGACAGGAGGAGATGGCAACCACACACACAACAATCCCAGTCCCACATATACCTACCACAACTGCAAACCAAACACATAAAAACACAAAGACATACTCGAAGGCTCTAATAAAAAACTTACCAAAACAACAGAGGCTCCCAAAGCAGACATCCAAAAATCCACCACCTCAAAACAAAACACATGCAACACATACTTCAATAAATCAGTGTGTCAACCAATCACAGCCCTTAAGGCCAAACACCTTGCCTGATACACTAGTAATAGGTGACTCTATAGTCAAACATACTGATGTCCCGCTGACCAGGCTGAACAAGGAGAAGGTGACTGTGAGCTGTCTATCGGGAGCTAGGATCTGCCACATAACACACGCACTCAAGTCACTCCAAAGCAAGTACAAATATGACTCCGTCATTGTCCATGCTGGTGTGAATGACCTGAGACATACCTCCCTGGACTACATGAAAAGAGACATAGAGGAGCTCTCCGATTATGTAGCCCAGGCTGGTATGACCCTGACCCTGAGCAGCATCCTGCCCTCACCAAGAATGATACCACAATACAAAGACAAGATGATCAACTTTAACAATTGGCTCAAGTACTGGTGTCATTCTAAGGGGATCCAATATCTGTCTGCCTGGGATGACATGTTGGACAAGCCACGCTGCTTTGCAAGGGATGGCTTACACCTGTCACCACTGGACTTCCGGATATTGGCTAAGGCTCTTGCCACCCCCATAGTGCCTTTTTTAGGCAAGGCTCAAAAGACAAACCCACCTCCTTAGAAAACAAAAATGGAAAAAAACTAAGGGTAATGCTGCTCAACACCAGAAGTCTAAATCTCAAGATGCAGGCACTTGATGCGCTCCTCAGCATGGAGAACATCGATGTCTGTGCAGTAACTGAAACCTGGTTCAAGGCTCTGGAGAGCACCCCAGCGCTACCAGGCTATACCTCGTATCATGCTTTTCGCCCCAAAACCGGGCGAACCACAAGGAGGGGAGTGTCCATATTCATCAAGGACACCCACACCTCCAGGTTAGTAGCAACACATGAAGCATCAGAGACCATACAGGTGCAACTAACCATAGGCAAAACTGCTATACAACTGGTAGCATGTTAAAGACCACCCTGCCAATCTCATGAACCCCACTCAGCCTTCCTGAAGACATTGGAGGATATGAATGTATCACAAAATACCATCATACTAGGAGACTTCAACTACTCAAACATAGATTGGGTACATTATTCTAGCCCTAATACCCTAGCCCAAAGGTTCCTGGAATTCATAAATTCAAATGCATTGGAACAACTAGTCACCTCTCCCACTAGGGGAGATAATATACTAGACCTGATCATCACAAACATGGGGACAAAATGCTCCACACTGGAAGTATACCCCTCACTAGTGAGATCTGACCACAAACTAATCACCCTGGATATACATATCCCACCTCCACCCCCAGCACAAAAGACCACCGTGAAAAACTTCTCAAAAGCAGACTTCACTCTTCTTAAGACTGAGATGGTATCCTTTAAGCCCACTGTGCCAGTGGATACCACATCCCACAATGCCGAATCCTTCACAAATGCTTTTTATGGACATCTCCAAGAAAGCATGGATCATGCAATCCCAAACAAATCCAAGTCCCTCTCCACCAAAGGTAAGTGTCCTCTCTGGTGGACCTCAGCCATAAACAAATTGTATAACAAAAGAAGGAAGCTACTGCACGTCAGAGCAAAATCCCATGAAGGGAAGACATCTCTGATCAACATTAGCAGAAAACTATGTTCTCTCATAAAAACATCCAAGGCCAACTTTGAGAGAAAAATCGCTAAGGACACTAAAGATAACCACAAAGCCTTCTTCAGCTATGTTAGAAACCTGGGTGGAAACCCTCAGATATGCTCAGAGTTGGTTCACAACAACATAAAATACACTGAACCCACAGATATTGCCAACATTCTGGCTGACAGGTTCAGTGCAAATTTCTCCCCTCCTTCACCCCCAAAAGAAGAAATACTTATCCCAGCTGAATGTAATCTCCCTGTCATCTCAGATGTCCAAGTGAGAACCGCCCTAAACAAAGCAAAAAACACAGCATCAATGGGACCTGACGGTATCCCGGATTACGTGTTACGTGAACTCCAAGCGGAGCAAAACCCACACATAAAAATGCTATTTAACCTTAGCCTTACTTCGGGATATGTACCTGAACACTGGCGTACAGCAACAGTGGTCCCACTCCACAAGGGGGGTGCCTCTACAGACCCTGGAAACTACCGCCCCATAAGCTTAACCAGCCTGGTCTGCAAAGCTATGGAAAGAATCATTATGGAACTCATAAACAGAGACATAGGGGACCTACAGACACTTGACCCCACCCAGTTCGGCTTTGTAAAGGGCAGATCCTGCCTTTTAAACCTGGTTGACTTTTTTGAAACAGTCACTAGAGCCATTGATAAGGGCAAAGCAGTCCATACAGCATACCTGGACTTGGCTAAGGCCTTCGACACAATACCCCACTCAGGCATCATAGATAAGCTCAACAGCTTAAAGGTAAACCCTTATGTCACTAGATGGGTTGCAAACTGGCTAAAGGACAGAACCCATAAAGTTAAAATTGCTGGAGCAATGTCAGACTCAAAGCCAGTCACAAGTGGTGTCCCACAGGGATCTGTCCTGGGACCCCTCTTGTTCGGCATTTATTTCTCAGATGTTAAAGCAAACATGGGAGGGCTGTGGCTGACAAAGTTCGCAGATGACTTGCAAACTTGGCGCCATAGTCGATACACCAGCAGACACACACATCCTACAAAAAGGCCTCACAGAAACGGACAACTGGTGCCGGAGTCACGGCCTTAAACTAAATGCCAAAAAATGTATAGTCATCCCCTTTGGGAAATACAAAGTACCCACAAATTATCACATAGACAGCAACCCACTGAGTACGGAAAAAGTAATCAGAGACCTAGGGACCCAAGTTGACAGCGACCTCTCATTTGACGCCCACTTTGCCAAAGTGGTTAGAAAAACATTCTACCTTGCACACCTCGTCATGAAGGGATTCACATCCAGATCCAAGGATGTCATTGTACCCCTATATTCCTCCCTCATCAGACCCATGATTGAGTACAATGCCCCATTTGGTATGTACCTCACCCGGCATTTGCAACAGCTGGAGAGACCACAAAAGTACCTCACCAAGAGGATCAAGAATCTCCAACATATGTCTTATTCTGCCAGACTAAAGAAACTTCAGCTCTATTCAGTAGCATACCGCCTGCTCAGAGGTGATCTCTGCCTGACGTACAAGGCCATGTCCAATCAGGATCTGATGGACATGCTCCACCTCAAAAAATCCAAATCCATCAGGACCACGAGAGCTAAAGACTTAAACCTCGGCACAAGTATGAATAGGACATGCTGGAGGGATAGATTCATAACCCAGAGACTTCCCATGCTTTGGAACAGGATCCCAGTTCGTATTAGGCAGAGCCCCTCACTGACTCTTTTCAAGAAAAATCTTGATGAGTGGATGAGAGATTGTAAGTTTACCCCAGGGGTCACATCTGTGTCACTGCTACACAGGGGCACAGTAAACTAATTCTATTATATAAGGGGACCTTCATTGTGTCACTACTAGACAGAGGCACAGTATTCTAAATTTATTCTGTACATTTTTGTACCATTTCATGGGGTGGCAAAAGCCACATCACTATGGCTAGGCTTACAAATGCCCCAGGGCAGATAGCCTAGTACTATACTATGAAACTATGAAACTATGTTGTGTTTGAGAATAAATGTTAGAATCTGCACACAGTTTATCAGCTTGTGTATCTTTACTCGTTCCACATCTTATGTATCTATAAAAAGGTTTCCTATTATGCTCAATATCTTTATATACATTTTCTTCAAATTTTTCTTGATCTTGTCTAACACTATGCTTAATCTGTTTGTCCAGCTTGTTTATTTCAGTTTTCAAAGTTGTAGTTCAACCTCTCTTCCATTTCTTATATTTTTGTCTCTCATCTTAATCAAATATCTTGTTCATATGAAAATATGGCCTCCTGATGTTATATGCCTAGATCCTGATGTGAAATATTTTTTTGATTTTTTTGCTCTCAAGCAATTTCTCTTTCAAAACTTTTCACATTCCATCTGCACTTTTTCCACTGAACACCTCACACCAGTTAATTTTACATAGTGACTGTTTTGCTTCCATATAATCTGTAATTAACCTTCTGTGCATTGGTTTAGATTTCAGTTTGGCAGAATTATCTAGCAAAAAATTAATTCTCCGGTTCGATCCTCGGCTTGGGGTGCCTTCTGTGCGGAGTCTGCATGTCCTCCCTGTGGTCACGTGGGTTTCCGCCGGGTGCTCCGGTTTCCTCCCACATCCCAAAGACATGCTGCAGGTAGATTGGACACTCTACATTGGCCCTAGGTGTGAATGTGGGAGTGTGTGTGTGTGCCTTCTGTGGAAGGTTGGGCACCGGGCTGGCAACTCGACACCATAAAACTCCACTGCCAATCATGAGCGGACAAGGAGATTCACTGTGGCGACCCCTAACCGGGAAAAGCTGAAAGAAGAAGAAGAAGATCTAGCAACAAATTAACCTTTATAAGCGCATGATCACTGCACATCAATGGTGGCAAAACATGACTCGAAGTAACAGTAATTTCTTTAGTTACACAAACAGTATCTAGTACGTTCCGTCCCTGGTAGTTTTTTTTTATCTGAAGAAATTGTTGTTCCTGAATATACGTTGTGAATTATTTCCCTACTAACGTTGTTGAATCAATATTATTCCAGTCTGTTTCTGGTAAATTTAAGTCCCCAGCTAATATTCTTCTTCCCTCCTGTGTTTCATACAAGGAATGTATGAATTCCTCTAGATCATCTGCACTTGACTTTGGTGGTCTATACACTTCAACAATTGCTATATGTTCCAGGGTTGTCTTTATTGTCACAGTCACACAGTCAATAGTACTGGTGTTATCACTGAACATGTAATAATCACAGGTCTCATAATTATTTTTAATCCCTATCATAACACCTCCACCTTATTTTTTGTATGCCCACCAACCTTTGACCTATTCCTACTAACCTTACTTCTGTATTTCTAGTGCATAGATAGCCCATTTTCTAAAATCATATTTCAGTAATGCTTTTAGTTCATTTTCTAACCCCATGACTTTTTCATATTAATAAAACATTTTAAGAATCTGTTCAAAGAAAATAATCATCATCCTTCTATTTTATTCTCTCAATAAAGTATCATAGATTTCCGTCTGTATTTATTTTCACTTTTATAGTTCTGTCGTGTGAGGCAGAAGTAAACCCTGGCCTCATTATGTTCACTTACTACATCCATTCTGGCAGCACTCTTAATTTCTCACCAATCCCTTAACACAAAGTGCTAAATACAGCTATCCTAAATAGCTGCAGTATAAATAATAAATTCAGCTTCCAAAATCTCAAAACTTTACTCACAACCCCAATGTTATTTCTATAAAACAAACATGGCTAAAACCACACATTCATTTTCCCAACTTCATTAGTAAACTCGTATTCCGTGATGATGGCTCTAGTTACAGCACAGGATGGTTTCTCTGTTGCTAGTCAGAAGTACATTCCCTGGCCTCTTTTAACTACAAACAACTCTCAACTCACCACTGATCGTAACCGGTATCTAAACTTAGACTGGCAAGGTCTACTTCATCTAAAACTTACCCTGACTTCTTCCCTGTGTGGTCTATCACAACTAGTCAATTGCCCTACACATCATGGTAACAATTCTTTTAGTGGTACCCTTATGGACCTCTTATCAACTCATATTCCACATGGGTAAAATTATTAATAAATGACAACTAGCAGTATCAGTAAACAATTTTCTTTGTTTAAAATAAATTCACAAATTCAAATTGAGCGCTTTCTAAGAAGTCTTAAAGAGGAAAAGGAGGTAAGGTGGCAAATTAAGTTACAGGCAAGTCAAGACCCTGGGCTTAATGACAAAATTTCTGTCAAGCCCTTGTTACATAAAAAGCAGCTTTTATGAAATAATTCATACTCAGAAGTCTGTGGTTAGTTTTTAAAAAAAATATTTTATGTGTAGTTTTATTAAATAAAAATAATGTTTTAGCAGTTTTCTTTTAACTATGATATATTGTATTTTAAAGTATATAAGGATGTGTAGCTTTATGTGGTTAATTGGATAATGTCATTTATTAATTTAGTATTTAAGGGGAAATTGGATTAGAAATGGCAGATTCTGATGAAATCCCTTTTCAAGGGGAAGAAAGCGCTCAATCTGAATTTGTGAATTTATTTTAAATAAACTGGAAGCCACGGTAGTGGTGCTGTGGTAGCGTTGTCGCCTCATAGTAAGATGCTGTCCGGTTCAATTCTCAGCTAGAGCGTCTTCTGCATGGAGACATGCGTGAATGGGCATACCTTCGTTGAAGGTTGTGCATCAGGGCTGGTAACTCGGCACGTAAAAATCAACTACCAAGCATTAGTGGACCGGAGTTCCACTGTGGCGACCCCTAACCGGGAAAAGCCAAAAGACACAACAACATTTTAAATAAACTGGAACTGTTTGTGTGTCCAGCTGCAGCAGTGTTACTTTTGTTTAGTTTCTGGTGACATTTAACACTGGTTGGCTCTAGTTGGTGTTATTTAATTTTCTTTGTTGTCCTTTTGGTTATTAACATATTTTAAGTGTCTGCACATCTTTGTCAGTGACTGATTATTTCCCCCATACCAAGAAATTACCCTGCTAAAACAATTACCATGTATAGATTTGTGTCACGTAGATTGCATTGCCAGGTATTGTTTTGTAGTTTTTCTCTACTAGTCTCGTACCGCTGCAAAACACTATTTATCCCACAAAGCAACAGGGACTCAGGGGAAAAAAAACCCTGGTTAACAGCTGACCTAAAACAGTTACTTAAAAAAGAGAGATGGCATGGAAAATCTAGAATATCACCCAGCTGTCTCGCAGGTTGGCAGAACTACATTGAGGTGACAGGTGCTACTGGGCTGCTGGGTTGCAGATCCCAATTCTTGTTTGCTTAATATTAATTAAATAATTATTATTTTTGCATTTCTTTGAATTTTAAATAATTAGAGTCTTGCACAACAATAATACAATGAGGGAGGGGGGAACACAATGGTGAGGGAGACATCAGACCAAAAGAGTGAAAACAGTGGTGAGGGGAGGAGTGTGCAACCAACATGGGTGGGCATGGACAGAAAAGGAAGGAGAACACTAGCTTGGGGGACTGGATGGGGTGCTCACAGCTGCATTCTCTGCCAGCTGAGAACCAGTGGAAATTACTTACAAACCTGGGCCCCGTCTCAGAGTGTGACAATAGTGCTGAACAGGGATGTAACTCAATAAGTTGCTGGATGAGGTTCTCTGTTTAGCTAATTCAGGCACCCAACCTCCTGTCGATAATCACTCCACAATGTCTGCCAGTTGCCAATGGGTGACAAAGGTATCCCCAACACTGAAACTGCTATCAGCAGGTACAACTACACTAGCAACCAGTACAGAGCTACTTCAGGCAAGTAGTGTAGGTAGGGCAAGAGATGTATGGGCAACTTCTGGTGGTGGTGGTAGAGTTGAGGTTGCCATCTGTGGGAGGCCAACAGGCCTTGCCAGAGGGATAAGTGCAGATCATGATTCTAGTGTGTATGATAGTGAATTAAACAGAGAGAAAATAATAAACAAAATAAATGTATTTAAGAGGAAGGACAGTAAGAAAGTGGGTGGAGAGAGACTAGTGCAAATGCAACATAATAATGAAGCTGATACTGTATATATGTTGACTATGATACACTCTAACATAATAAACTTGAAGAACCAAAAAGCACTTCTTAATATCAAGGTGATTAGTATTCACAAATAAGAGGGGGGCCCTGAACCAGCAGCCATGATTGACTGCAGTTTGACAGATAGAGAATTAATGTGATGAGCTATGTAGAAAAACTACAGCAACTCTGTGTACAGTTGGTTAAATATAAATTCACATTCCCCACCCATCCACCCTGACTCCCCAAAAAGCATGTCCTGGACTGTGTGTGCGTAGTGCTGCTCAGAGATGTCCAGGTGTATGCATGACATTGAGCAGACCTCTGCATGACTGGTAGCAAGAGTGCTCATTGTGCAAATCGAGTAGTTCAGAAACAAGCATGAGTTGAGCCCTAATTAGTGTAACAGTGAAGCCCAGGCAGGTAATTCTGTACAGTGTATGTGTGACGAGAGGCACAGAGCCTCATTGTGCTATGAAAGAAACCTCTGGAGCTCACAGTTCAATATCTGCAAAAGGAGAATCTCAAAAGAAAACATTACTTCAACAAAAATATCTCTGTTTGCATAAGGGGATGGCTACTTTTTCCAAGTCCTCCTTAGTGCAGGTATTTTTGAATGCTTTCAGCCTATTCACAATAAACAGTATGTTTATAGGGTACTTCTAAGTGTGTTGGGAAAGGTGTATTGAAAAGGGGGTTGCAAGGTTACAGCAACAGCCAAGCTTCAGGATTGTTAAGCTTGATGAGACACACACTTATGAGCAGATACATAAAGCACTGTTCAGTTTGTTTTTATTGTATACATTGCGCACATTTCAGTAGCAAAAATATTTGTAACAGTGATAGGAACAGTCATGTCTCATTGGTCAGTTGCAATTTTGTGATTGTTTTGTGGGGACGTACTCAGTAATCAATCCTAGGTGCCTGGCATTACTTATAGAGTGTGGATACAGATAAATAACTGTCAGGCACACAGAAAGCATGGAGGTGTTAGGATTTATAAGGGCCATGCAGGAACAAGGCTGTTAATGCTACTTCTTTCCATACCAACAGAGCAATGCCTAAAAATCAAAGCACAGATACACTACTGTATCTGCTGGTACATCATCTACACAGAAGCCTAATTTCTCAGATGCAGAGAATGAGGTGCTCCTTCAGTCTCTATGTCTCCATAGATGATGGCTCTTTGCCCTATCTGCATCTGACTAGCCCTACAATGACCATGCCTGTGAAGACATTGTAACCAATGTTAATGAAGTTTGTGGCTAGGACCACATGTATGAAATGGTGCACTGCAGAGTCACTAATATATGTGGTGCCTGACAGACAGCTCAACTCCTAGCATGGAAATGTAGGGTAACAGGTGGAGGTCTACTGAGTTTACCATCTCTCGTGGTTAGAGAAGAGTTCCTAGCCTCTCTCAAAGGGAGTGGCACCTCTGCAGAGTCCCAAATTGTGGTTTTGGATGTTGAGTCACAGCCAGACAGGCCCCAGAGACAGTCCAATGTAGACACCTCCGGTATATAGGCCTTTTTCTGCGTATCAATAACTGCAAGTCCTCTGTACCAGTTAGTGACTATAAAACTTATTAAAGCTGTCTGACTTAGGGTATAAAGGTACATCAGGAGTTCAATATCCACATCCATCTGCGCAAGGTGCGCACATAAAATATTACTTTAGATGATTATATTTATAAAACTCTTAATTGTACATATACTTCTTGTGCTGGGTCATACTTATATTGGATGTTTTGTGCTTTAGTATGTTTATGGGTGATTCTTTTTTCAGATCCAACAGTGTGGAACTGCCCTTGACTGATTTTGAAGGATCTGCAGTCTCGGATAATGGTGACAGGGATGAGTTGACACAGTCAAGTGTGTGTTAGACACAGAAAATGTGACCACTGCATCCCCCACATAGACCATGGACACAGCCTCTATCTCTGCAGATACCCAAGCTACCCACACATCACAGGGAGGGCAGGTTATTGGGGATACTCTCAATCAGGGAAGTGTGCTAGACGAGTAGACAGATGTCAAAATCGGCCCCTGGCACTCACAGGCAGAGAGGTCCACACATGTGGGTGGGTAATGGTGCTCACTGAAGATATGATAGCCACCCTTCCCTGAAGTTTGTGTATCAGTCTCCATAACCCAGTGTATGTGCAGGGCCATTGTGGAGGCACAGACAAGTACCACCACTGCCATAGCAGAGATAGTGAGGGGGATGTAGGGTATGGGTGATGACCTATGAAGTGCATATCCTATAAGTATGATTCCTTTGATAGACTCAGTCACACATTGGAATGCCCAATGTCTTCTCTGGCTTGCCCACCAAGGGTGAAGAGCTGGTCATCTGCTACAGCAAACAGATGCCAACCAGTATACTTGTGGATGACTGAAATCCCACTCTCACAGTGTTAGCACTTCCACACCAATAACATTTGTTGTGGAGGTGTCTACATCTAGAAGGGGCTGTCCCCATAGTCATGGCTATCATCATGGTGGCATGTCTCATAGCAGATGTCGCTCAAAGTCAGGCAGCACACCAGCATCTAGCCAGAGTCATGGCACATCTGGTGTAAATCCTGGTAGAGACAACTCTTGTGGGTGGGGATGCCTATGGGATGCTGAAACCTCTGCCATGCATGCCCTGGATCTGTCAAGTAGACCAAGCTGCAGTGCTGCATATACTACTGGGGCTGTGTCTCTGCAGACCCACACTCACAGCACCACAATTCCCCACTACACTTCCATTGACACAGCCATTCTCAACAATAAATGCCTCCCCCCCATACTGGCATTTCAGAGAAAAGCAAGTTTTCCTTTCATACTCCTCAGCACTCAAACTCACACATTTCCATGTGAAAGACATGCACTCCTATATTCCCTTCTCCACCGGTGCAAATGATGATAATGGTGCCCTGCTCTTTGTACATTGTCACTTGGATTGCCTATGTCTGATGTACATTATGACCATCATATGCATGGGTACACACACCCTGATATTGGTTTTCCATACATAATTTTTGCTGTAGCGTATCTGCTTTACTCTCGTATACTATGTTTTGAAGCTATGTGTAAGTCATTGCCTCTGTGCTAGTGCCACAGCACTCTGTGCCCACCTCTGTCTGGAATGACCTTACCCTGCTAGTGACTTCTCCTCTGACTCCTCATCTGACCTAGCCTATACTGTCTGTTGTGCTGGGAACTGCTGCTCATGTAAGTGCCCACCCTGCTGTAACTGCTTCCCAAGTGTAATACTGTTTAATGCTGCACACACTGACACAATTTTTATACGTATGCCAGGAACATACTGCAGGGTATCACATGATGAATCCAGACAGTGAAAGAGTGCCTTTGGCAGGCTAAACACATGCTCAATAATATTTATTGTTGATGATTGTAGTGCATGGCTGTACCCATGGTCTTTTTGATTTTGTGAATTTCTTTTAATAAACATGAGCATTCAGAGGGTTTCAAATATGTAGTGGGTGCAGCTGAACTGCACAACATTTATAGAATTTCTGAATTACTCCGCCATCTTGTCTGCTCTCATTAGCATACAAGGAGATGCTCATTTTAATAATGGTGCTCAATACCATGCTATTGTACAACCTTTAGTATATGGCATGGAGGACAGTACTACACGGTATGGTTTTCCTAAATCATACACTGTCTTCATGAGACCACTCATAGATATGCTACCACAATTCTGCAACGTTTTCTGAATCTGGCCAATAGCTTTTCCGGACTCTTCTTTAGCTTCCTGTTTTGGGCACACCTGCAGCCTACAACTGTTTTCAAATCTTTAAGTAGAATAATAGTATTTTTACAATTGTTCAGATGCTTGCTGCAGTAGTCTTTTCAGAAGTTTTCCCCATCTTCTTGAATGTATTCTCTATATTTCAAACTATTGTGAAATTTCTATTGTCATTTTAGCAGTGCATAGAGATCTAATATTTTTCAAGACTGCCTTCCCGCTTCCTTTTTAAGCCAATGTTCCAGACTTTGTCTGAAGTGTCTTTTTCTCGAGAAGTAACGTCAGAAGGGTTAGCACAAAGCAGAGATTAAGCAGCCTGTCACCTAAAAAAATAAGAGAACAAAACTGATATGGTTATTAGGGCTTAACATTCCAGGTCAGTTGTATAATGTGAAAAGTGATGGTGGCACCAAGACCAGAAAGCAGCTCCTTTATGGGATAACACCAGGATGTCAGTGTTGAATTTTATGCATGTAGGAGGTAAACACAGAATTGGCAGGATTATCCTGGCATTACCTTCTTCCCAAGGTGGCTTAGGGTTCCCCTGACTTAGAGGTATGTACGAGAACAGCTAAACTTAGGATAGTGCAGGGGATGATGGTTGAGAATTATAGTGCTGTTTGGAAAACTATAAACTAGCCAAGCCCATGATATAGGAAAAGTCTACTTGGACTAGTCAATTGAGGAGAAATACGGGATCATTTTACAATTAATGAACTTTGCAAGATTGGCATTAGCAGAGATGAAATCTCTTTCCAGGTAGCTGGACTGTTGTCCAATTGCAGTTGTGAAATAGTATGGCTGCTTGCAAACTGGTACAAAAAGAGACTAGCTATGGGGGACTCAGTCATTGGGAATAGTTGCTGAAAAATATTACAGCTATCATTTGGCAGACTTGTAGAAACAAGTATGAGGTGGAGAAGGAATGCAGGGACATCTATGGTGATTAATCATTGAACTACAAAAGACAAAAATATAAAGGACTAACAGGGAGAATTACTCTTTATGGATTAATTGGATTTTCTAAGAAGTTCAAATTATCCTTAAAATGTAATAATATCTAAAGCATATACAATTTTCTTAAGGGAAAGACAAAAAGAAAACAATTAAGTCAGGAAACTCTACAAAAAGGATCTGAAAGTTTCTGTCTCTAAGAAGAGATAGCTAGGGCTCCTGTATGCTCCCAGATTTGCTACTCAATCTTCAAGGTATTGTTTCTTTGGGTGGCAATGCCAATTTAAATAGTTTTACACAGCATTGTGCTTGCCCAGATTGTTTCCAGCTTCCCCTGCTGGTTTACCTTCGTTTTGTCGCACATGGTATGTGCAATCGTCCTGTTGTGCGACCCATATTACCGAAATATGGAGAACTTTGAAGGATCGAATGTCAAAAATGGTTTGCTGGAAAGCCATTTCTGACATTTGATACATGTGTTTGAATGGCAAAAAAGCATTCACTTATTTGCCATTCAAACACATGGTGAATTGGCTTTGTGTTTTTTTGCAGCCGTACTTTCGGCGTTATACGGGGCGGCCACAGTGGTGCAGCGGTTAGCATTGCCGCCTCACAGCAAGAGGTTCTCCGGTTTGATTCCCGGTTGGGGTGCCTTCTGTGCGGAGTTTGCATGTCCTCCCTGTGGTCGCGTGGGTTTCCTCCGGATGCTCCGGTTTCCTCCCACATCCCAAAGACATGCTGTAGGTGGATTGGACACTCTAAATTAGCCCTAAGTGTGAGTGTGTGCATGTGTGTGCCTTCTGTGGAAGGTTGGGCGCCAGGCTGGCAACTCAACACTATAAAACTCCACTGCCAATCATGAGCGGACAGGTGATCCACTGTGGTGATCCCCAACTGGGAAAAGCCGAAAGAAGAAGAAGACTTTCGGCGTTATGCAAGTCGGACACATGACGGATGACAATTCAAAGGTAAACCTCCCCTGCTGTTTGTTGGAGATGCAGTGGGGAGAGGGGTGATTATGAAACTGGCACTATGTGTGCTGAGAGTGTCCTGGTATAGAAGTATTTAAAAGGAATTTAAAACTCACCTTAGACAGTATTTGGGAAGGGTGTATCAATCTGACCACAGCATTATTCCTTTAGGTATGTGTAACACTTACAACCAAAGCGAATTAGCAGTTCATAACCTGTTGATGTTAATTGTGAAAATGCATCACACACAAATGGTAGAAAAAAATACTTCCTACCAAACAATCAAATAAGACTTGGTCAGCATGTTGACATCTTATGTAAATAGAGTTAGTCACAGAAAATCAGTGTGTAAAGAATAAAACGTGACAAATGGTCAGTATGGAATTGAATTCTATCAATCTAATTGTATTTTGAACTTGAAGTTGCCCTTTCTCATCGATTTTGGCTTTGTATTACATTACAATAGTTTGTGGAGACACATGGATCTGCTTTCAATCAATGCAAGTATGATCAATTAAATCTAACTTACCCGCTCAGTATCCACTGAAACTGCATGTCAACAAAACAATGAACTGCCGCATTCCTTTCCCAGGGAAGGGAACCACTGGACCACCGTGTAAATGACACACAACAGAAAGACACAGAGCCCACCAAAGTGGGGGATTTTGCCCCTCACACCCCCCTACTTAAATATACCAACTCCGAGATTGCACTACATGGGGAGAGGGCACAATTCACCATGGTGGTCCAGTGGTTCGTTTCCTTGGGAAAGGAATTCTGCAGTTCATTGTTACGTTAAAATGCAGTTTCAGTGGATGTAGATCGGATAAGTTAGATTTCGATGGATCATACTTTCGTTGATGGAAAGTATATCTGGACACATATATTGAGCCCTGTGATCTGTGGAATTCCTATTGTTTTTGTTGTTTGATTGTTTTTTCTTTGCTCTACAACGTTTGTTTTTCACAATATATGTAAGCAAGTTTTGTTGGTGGTAATTAATAAACTTGTAAAAAAAGAGAGAGTCGACAGCAGCTCAAGTTTATCCAAATAATGTTCATGTGCTCTGTGCAATGTCATTTTATACCATGACTTACTTATTGTGTCACATGTCAAAGAGATGTTTTGTTATTTGTTGTCCATAGTAATGACTGTTATCATTAATTTTTCTAAAACTGTTGTGGTTATTTTGAAAATTTTGCATTTCATTGTCTGTGCTTTAGTATTTGTTACATTGAATAAAAATATATTCCTAAAAAGAGTAACAGGCAGCTGGTTTATACATTCTTGTAGTGGGAGGGGCACTCTCTTAGATTTGCAGCCTGCCATCTTGTGAAAACTTAGCAGCACTTCATGTCTCTACCTTAAAGTTAAGCTGAAAATGGTTTCCTAATGAATTATCAAATGTGAGCTCATCACACCAGTAATTACTGAAATTATATATTTTAGGTGCTGTGTCCCCCTTTACATATATAACCATACTTCAGATTTCAAAACCTCTGGGAAAAGGGCAAAACACCGTTTTGACAATTATCATATGTGAATAGTTTGCACCCAATAATTAATAGGTTTACAGATGAAAAATTCAGGTCAGAAGTTGCTAAAATGCTGAAAGCTGGTGTGTGTGTGTGTGTGTGTGTATATATATATATATATATATATATATATATATATATATATATATATATAGTTTTAAACTATTGAAACAGATGTCCACCAACTAAAAGCACAATTGTGCAGAACTGCAGCATAGTGAAATAGCTAGTATAATCCTATTAATACCACAGACGCATACACATATAAATTGGCTGTCTAGATTCAGCTCCTACAGCTGCTCATTTATGCATCTGACCTGTGTATGTTTGGGTGCCATGGCCTGGTACACTTTGCATATTAAGTTGTAGTATGGTAGTATGAAACTAACTATATACAGCACAGCCCGTAGGAAGAGAAAGTAGGTACTGAAAGAGAATTAACAGCTGTGGCTAGATCACACAATGCCACATATCCGCCATCGATGGTTATTGTGTGTTAGCCAGCAGGAGAGAGGCTGAGATATTTGAGCCACAAATCCCGACAGTCTGCCATAATTTTATGGGGTGTAACTAATCCAGGGCTATGCTAGTCCATCCGATCAAGAATAACTATTAAGGAAAGTATACCATAGCTATGTACTCACCTGCATTCCAATGGTGGGAACATTATGAATCAAGTTACTTCAATGCCAGTTCTTTTGTTTATAGGTTCATAGGTAAGTAGTAGGTTAGCTGCCCTTGTGGGCCATTTTAAGCCTAGCCAGTTTCACTTTTTGAGCTCAAAATAACCTATCCCATTTGATTACAGATTGGTCTTATCCTTCCCATGGTCTGTATTAATCCTAATGAGAAAAACTGGGATCATATCACAGATAATTTGAGGGGACTCGTGCATGAGATGAAGCATGTAGGAGCTGCCTCTATCCATTAGTTATGCAGGGGGCAATCCTGGGGTAAAGTTTCAGTTTCCCATCCATAGATCTAAGTTGTGCTTGAAAATGGACAAGGATGAACTTTATGTCATATGGATGGAGAGATCAGTATCCTCTGCAAGATATACCTGTCCCACCAAACCATTCTGTTGATGTTGCAGAAGAGGTTTCGATCCCTAGACCAAGTATTTCTGATGTCATTTGACTTGCTGATGTGCAGTAAAGCCATCAGTAATGGGTCAGAGGCTGCCTTGTAAGCCAGACGCAGGTCACCTCTTAGCAGTCTGTAGGATACAGAATACAATGACAGGGCTTTGAGTTGGTCTATGTAGGACAGATTGTTTAAGCCTTGTATCATTTTAGTAAGGTATCTCTGTAGGACTTCCAGTTTTTACATGTGTCTGGACAGATGGGCTGAAGGAGGCATTATATTCATTGAGTGGTCAAATAAGGGCTGAGTAAAGGGTGACAGTTGCATTCCTAGATCTAGACACAATCTCTTTACTTATAAGCTGTGCAATATAGAAGGACTTTGTTACAACAATAGACACATGATGGTCAAAAGTTAGAGGTCCCAGCACGAGCCCTGGGCGACTCCACTGATGACTAGTCTCTTTGCAGAGGTAACTTCCTTATTTTCATTATCAGCATTCTATCCATGAGCCAGTTGGCAATCCAGAAGGTGACATAGTTGTTTATTCCCAGTTTACTTAGCTTTTCTGCTATGCCCAAGTGGAGAATTATGTCAAAAGCTTTGGCCAGGTCGAGGTATGTGGCGTGTACCATTTTTGCCTTCAGCCACTGCTTTAGTGACCTTTTCCAAAAAAATCCACCAGGTGGTGAAAGCACATCCTGCCTTTGATGAATCCAGACCAAGGCAGGTCCAGTGCATGGAGGTTCCCTATGTCCTGATCGATTAATTCCGTGATATGTTTTTCCATGGTTTTGCATATGAGGCTGGTCAGACTGATGGGTATGCAAATGCCTGGGTCTGTGGAAGGACCTCCTTTATACAGAGTAATAACTGTAGCTGTAGCTGTTCTCCATTCACTTGGTACAAAACCTGTTTGGAGGCTGAGGCTGAACAGTGTTGTTAGGGGTGTGGCTAAATCGTGCTTCAAGCCATTTAAGATGCATCCAGGGATATTGTCAGGACCGATCGATGCAGTATTTGTAGCTTTTGATACCCTTTTTAGTACTTGGTCTTGTGTGATAGATGAAAGTGAGCCAGTTTCAGGTATATATTAAGGGACAGATGAAGGGGAAAGATTGTGGTAAAGTTAGACCTAAACTTTTCGGCCAGTAGGTTTGCTATATCTTCAGCCTCACTATAGGTAACATCATTCATAACCAGCCCAGTGCATTGCTGCTTTCTGCTTTTGAGATTACAAACATAACTAAAATGTGCCTTGTGATTTTCTTTGGCTTTGGTAGCTATTTTAGCCTCAAACTTGGCACTGGTGGATTTTATTAAGCTCCTGAGTTGTTTATTTATTTCAGTGATAAGGCCTCTAACACTCTGGGAATTACTCTTCTTATTTTTTTATTATAAATCTTGTTGATATTGTGGTTCCACCAAGTAGATTTGTTTCTGGGATTTGCATTGCACTTGTTCCTTCAGGGTACAGCTGCATCTATGCAGCCATTTACGTTCTGGTATTGTGTAGTGGTATACATTTATTATTTTATTGTTTATTGACATTTGATTACCAGGAAAGTCCAACTGGGTAGGAGCCCATTTTCAGTGGAGGCCTGTGGAGAAACGCTCCAAAGTATTATAAAACATTTTAAGAATAATATTTTTACGATGTTTAAAAATACAAAAAAATACAGTTTAAATAATTACACTAAATTAGACATAATATGAAAACATTGGTTAAGAATAGATACAAGTTATATTAAATGATTTAATATTTAGAAATTTTTTAACCAGTTTATATAGAAAGTAAATGTAAGTTAGTATAATACAAACAGAAATTGCAATACAAAGTGAGAGAAAAGCAGGCTTATGGTATATTTAGAGAGAAAGCCAGGGGAGAGAAATTGAAAGAAGTAGGGAAGTGAGTGAAGAAAGGAGAACAAGGAGATGTAAGGTGTGAGTAGGTATTTGGCCACATTTAGGGATATAGTTTATCCTGGTGTTGAGCAAGAACATAGGTTCATAGGTGTGTACTAGGCTAATGGCCCTGAAGATCCAGATTTTGGCTAGGAAGTCTTTCAGAATGGTTTTGAAGGATGAGATGGTGGGTATTGACCTGATGGATAGAGATAAGGAGTTCCAGGCCTTAGCAACATGATGCAAGTACAGACAATGCCAAGCAGATTTGATATGTTTATGGACAGACAGGAGTTTTTAGCCATTGGATCACAATGACCGACTAGGGACATAGTTGTGTAGAATGTTATTTAGTGCTGGACAAGCAGAAGGATTCTAGATAATTTTATAGCTGGTAAGAAGCTGTGTATATGTTAGCTGATGGGGTAATTCTAACCAATTTAGGTTTTTTAGTCCTGTACAGCAGTGGGTTCTAAATTTAGCAGTTTTGTTATAACATTGTTCAAGTTTTGATTTTTGTGATGCCTGAAGGCTAGTAAGGATGGGAGCATCATGAAGAAGTGTGGGAAGGAAATAGGTAGTGATAAGTGAAGCTTTTGTTGTGTTGGTGAGAAGATTTTTGGATCTATAAAACATCCCCAGTTTTTGATGAGCTTTTTTGATGCATTTCTGTATATGCAGGTCAAATTTAATATTATCTTCCACTATCATCTGTAATAATTTGCTACGAGAAGTGACTTTAGTGGTTGAATTATCAAGAGACAGGACTTTAAATGTTTTTTTCATGGGAGACAGATTTGGGGGGGGGGGGAGTAGTAGCTTTTTTTTTAGGGTTGAGCATGAGTCATGAGTTACACAACTATGTTTCAGCTGCAGTTAAAGCTTCCTGGGTAATTTATTTGGAGGTTTGCCATGTTGTCAGGTGTGCAAATGAATGCGGTGTCATCTGCATACCCTATTACGGTGGTCTGTTATGTGGATGTGTGGAGGGTGCTAGTGAGAATGTTAAGGAGGAAAGGACCAAGCATAGAGCCTTGTGGTCCACTGGAGGTGAGTGGGAGGTATGGAGAGAGGGTAGAGTGCCATTTTACTGACTGATACCTATTGGGCAGGTAGCTTTTTAACCCTATCAGGGTGGGCTGAGAGAGACCTAATGAGGACATTTGAAGTAGAAGTTTTCAATGACAAACTTTGTTGAAGATTTTAGAAAAGTCTAGAAATAAGGAAGTGACTAGTTTGCAGTTATCACTAGCTTTGTTGACAGTATCTATAAAGGTTAGAAGGGCAGTGTTAGTACTATGGTAAGGACAGAAGCCATGTTGTGTGGGGGATAGGAGTTCATCCTGCAGGAGATAGTTTAGCAATTGTTTTTGAATACATTTTTCAAGTATTTTAGAGAGGGGGAATATGATTGTTATAAGTCTAAAGTCAGTAATGTCTGTTGAATTTCCTCCTTTGTGCATAGGGATAATGTTTGACTTTTTTCCAGAGAAAGAGAACATGGGATTCCTGGATTGACCTATTTATAAGGCTAGAGACAGGGTAGGCAATGCTGCCAGCTGCTATTTTAAGGTATTCACTTAGGGGGTCATCAGCTGAAATAGAGCACAATTTCAGTTTGTTTAAGAATACTTTCATATAGGATGTGGGCACAGGTTTAAAGGTGAAAGTGGATGAGGTGATACATGGCTGTTGGGCAGGGTTAGGATTAGATATTGGGGAATCCTTAGTTAGAGATGCTATACTATCTATAAAATAAGAGTTGAATTTTAATGCTGTTTCAATCATTTCTTCAAATTCAGTGGAGTTAACTGGGTTTGTTGGAGATTTGAAGTTTGCCAATGTATCACTGTGGAGTAGGTAGTGTATCTTAAAAGGCTATTTCTAAAGGTACCTTGGGTAGAAGGGATCTCTGGTTTCAGCTTTATTTTGAAGGAGATTGCCTTATGGTCAGACCTAACTAGTACTGAAGATATGCAAGGGATGGTGCAAGATGCTCCCGATTTAGTAAGGACAAGATCCAAAATGTTATTTCCCATAGTAGAAACTCTGACTAATTGTTCCAGGGCATTTGCATTATCAAAGTCCATGAATCTCTGTGCTTGTGCACTAGTGATGGTGTAGGTTTCCCAGTTGTAGTTGGATAGTTTAGATCACCTTGGAAAATGGTATTAGGCTTTATACTGAGTGATTATAGTTCCTGTAGCCAGGTGACACAAATCAGAGAAAGGAACTCAAGACAGCTTTTGCTCAGAAATATTTTTATGAATCATCCCCCATGTCACCCCCCACCCCAACTCCCATGTACTAGATTAAGTCCATGGGGGTCAGGACAGACTACTGGCCTGCAGGATCAAAGAGGCACAATTGGCAGCTGATGGTCTGCTACAGATGGGTCAAAAAAGAAAAAAAGGATATAGCAAACTCCTCCCTGGCAGGACATTGTGAGCACTCCTTAACATAAGTAGAACCATACCTCTCAACTGCACAGATTTTCGCAGAATGTCCAGATTTTGACCTCATATTTTTGGTCCATTTTTCATAAAATTGTGATTTTCTGGCAAATTAGTGGTAAATCATGAAAGACTGAAGTTCGAAAATAATAACAGACATTTGAGTTTCAGACTTCATATCCTTCAGAAAATTCATGCTAATGCAAAACCTGGTATTCTATCAACTTTCTAAGTTTGTAAGAGTAATATTTAAATTTTTTCCCCATTTTTGGACCTTTGAACCACTTTTATTTATGGCTTTGTCCAGATTTCCTGCTCTAAGAGATTGAGAAGTATGAGTAGAACCAAGGTTGTGCAGTACTCTTTTGGTGTCTACCACAAGTTTAAATATAAAACAGGCCACAAATGAGAGCCAGTACAGATCCTGCAGTGTGGCTACACATATAGATAACACTGAAAGATCCAGATAGCTAATCACACCAACTCTGAGGAGATGCTCTCACAGGCAGTTTTAATACAATACTTGTTAATAATTTGATTGCAACATTTCTGTATAAACATGTTACTGGTAATTGTTAAAATCTATTTTTGTTTACCATTTTAAACAGACTGTGGGGAAAGTAGATCCAGATAAATCAATCTACATATTCAATTAATAAAATAAAAAAAACCTAACCTGAAGAAGATACATTAGAATACAAAATATGAAAGACAATGGGTACACAATAACCAGACTCAGTATAAAGAAAGAAAAATCTGAAAACTGTCTTTTTCCAAAGGATTTCGTAAATAATTTAAAGTTGTGAATAAACGATTGTAAACAGTTGTCAACTTTATTTTACATGTAAGAAAGTTCTTACATAACTGAAATAGTAAAACATTGTTTATATTGTATTACTTAAACAAACATTAAAATCTGCAAAACACACATGACCTACTCATCAACACATTTTTTCACTTAGTATCAGTAACTACTCCCTCTATACCACTCTTAAAACTCATATCCTCTTTATTTTTATTAACATTCAAGTCACATTCCCTGTACATCAAGACATTTTTGCAGTTCATTTGAGTAAAAAAAAGAAATTTTTGCAGCCAAACAGAATTCAATTGCAGAGCAACTGCCAAAGATTTTATAGTGGGGCTGCATGCAAATAAAATATTTATAGTCAGCTGTGCTGGTTAGTTATATTTCCTACAGGGATCTTGAGATAAGTTTACAACAATAAGAATACTGAGCCCAGTACAAATCTTGCAGCTATTTCCTGTCTAGCGCAAATATAGTCAACATTTTCACATCAAGACTTTTAATACGGGTAGCAAAGTGGTGCAGTTATTAACATTGCTGCCTCACAATAGTTGGTTTTCCCCTTTCTCCCCTTTAATTTGCAATGGGTGTGCCACTGTCTATATGGAGTCTGTATGTTCTCCCTCTTTTTGCATGTTTTTTCTCAGATGGTCCAACTTCCTTGCACATCCCATAGAAATACTAAAGGTGAAATGGTGATCATTCAAGTTGCTGAAAAGTGCACACGGTGTGTGTGTGTGTGTGTGTGTGTGTGTGTGTGTGTGTGTGTGTGTGTGTGTGTGTGTGTGTGTGTGTGTGTGTGTGTGTGTGTGCATTCTTTGATGGGTTGGCACCCTGCTTAGGATGTTGTTTTCTTCCTTGCACCCACTGTGTGCTAAGTAATAGACTTCGGCAGTCCCATAACTATGAATGATCAAATATGTTACCAAACAGCATTCACTCCAACTTTTTATATGATTAGATCTTGTATTAATGGCTTTCAGGCCAGCTTAGCATCATTTTACCAAAATCATTCCTCGAACTAGTCATTACAGTCAGTACTATAATAGCTTGTTCCATTACCGTTCTACAATTCACACTTGCAAATCAGTCTCGGTTTAACATACTTTTTCTCACAAGCAGTCTTACTCCAAAATGAAAAGTAACAGTCAGTGGGTTCTGGGTTTTCCTTTTTGTTCCCTGCCTCATGATTTTCATTCTTCCTTCAGTCTAGCTAGATGCATGCATTATCGTTTAAATTTACCACTATTACCATCATCAACGGCCACATCCTTCTTGGGATCTACATCTCACGTTTATACTCAGAAGTTATGAAAGTTATTTTTTGGGATCAGCGGAATAGCTACCCCAACATTATCACTCAGGCTGGACATTCATGTGGAGTGTGGTGCAACTATTAGTGCATTCATCTCTTAACACAAAGTTTGTGGATTCCAGTTCCAGGTGGGAAAGGCAGTATCATCTTAGTGTAGTTTAAGATGGAGCTATACTGGTGAGATATGCCATTCTTCAGATGAGAATGTTAAACTGTGGTTTATTATATTAGATACTGTCCTTCTGGGTGCCCAGGTAGAAATTAAAAAATTCAGGCCATCATTCACATCCATGGCATCTTGGTCTATAATCCCTTCCTATAAAACTGGTGTATGCTACTTCTAAGCTATACATGGTTAAGGATCTACATACTGGCTGCCTCCACATACTCATGTACTTCACTGCCACACTTAATCATTGTGTGTCAAAAGCCCTTTAAGACAAGAAAAATGCTGAATCAAAAGGAACGTTTTGTTTTTGTTCATATGTTCTAATCTGGGAACATTGGCAGTATATTGCCAGCAATGGCATACATCTGGATTTTCCAACAGCATTACATTTTCCAGACTCCCTCCCTCCCTCCCATGGCTGATACAAAAGCAGGTCTCCTTTTAATTTTCCCCCTCCTGTCTTGGAAAAGCTAAAAAAATATAGAGCCCTTATTGGGATGTCCTGTACTTGTCTGTCTCTTTCCACTCTTTTCCCTGATGACCCAAGTCCTGCTTCGGAATCTCATTAAGTACGTTTCAGATAGATTTGTTGTCTTTATATGAATGGGTCCGTTTGGCTTGCAAATATTCACACAGAAAATACGTATTTTGATTCTCTTTTAAAGACCAGTGTATGCCAAAACGCAGCTCTCGTAGATGGATGACAGCACACACGCACGAATCCAGCCTTGGCATTGCACTTAAGGGACAGATGACTGTTCTGACATCACTGACTTATCATAATCCATCGTCCTTTCCCTTCCACAAACAGCACATTCTGATTATAACATTGTGGTGCCTAACCTGCCTCTGATGATTTATTGCTTCCTAGTGACCGTACACTGCTTGCAACATAACTTCCATTGCAGGAGTTGATTATGTCACAGTAGAGCTTTATAATGAAAAAAAAAACAGAACTAGTGGGAGCAGAGAGACAGAGTCTCACAAAAGCACAATCTCATGAATTGTGTATATGTTTTAATCTTTTGAGATTTACATTTTGCAAATACCAAGTACCAGTGTCCTAGAAAGTATGGTGAAAACACTCGAAATGTCTGCTGAGATGAAAACAGTAATAGGTGATGGTTTGCTAATTGCTATTAACTGTAATGGGTTCCCTCTAAGCATTTCCAAGAGTTTTCAATTTGCAGTAAGTAAATGTTAAATTCAGATTAAATTGCTCCCTGTTTATAAGCCATCATTAAGACACATTGATGCTGTTCATGCTGGCACACTTAAATGTCTTTAATTAGATGCTAAGAGCAGAAAAAACACTTAAACCCACAGCACTGCCTTGCACTGCAGGAACTGTAAATTGTTTGTTCTACCAGCCTGATACACCTCATGACAGAAATGTTGTAGTGCACCAGTGGGACAGTCTATTTATTTATGCATTAATTCATTCACAGTTTCATTTATTAGTCATTTTTCAGTACCCAATACAGTTTAAGCCTACTGTTGCCTCAGCTTGCCCGTAGTCTCCAGATTCTTCTGCAGTGGGTTGCATGACCCTATTTATATCTGATGGGAAGTGTTAACCATTAAATTAGAGAAAACTGTTGATTTCTTTCTCAATTAGTGCAATTTCTACCTTTTTTATTTATTTATTTATTTATTGCAATTGCTGCCTTTTATGTCACTCTGGAGAGTGATCAGAAATGAACAGATGAGCCCGCCACTAAACATTTCATCCAGAAGAATAATACCCCCCTTCATGCACTGTTCCTTCAGTACATATTACACTTTAACATATATTTTAGATGACACATAAAAGGGAGAGTACAGAAATCTATAGGAAAGTTTATCTAAGGAAGCAGCAGGTTACAAGAAGGGAATTCATAATAAATGAGCATATGCAATGAGACAAGAAGGCATGCAGTGAAGCAGCAGCAAGTTTAAGAGGGGTACAATGGAGCATTGCATTACAGGAAAAATAATGGGCAGCAGGTGAATCTACCAACAGAAGTAATCCAATCAACCATTCAGGTTTTCTAAAAGGTGATAAAAACGTGTGAGATGTGAAAACCTAGATTTTGATGGTGGATTAGGAACACTTAGCCCACATGTCTGCCCACTTCTCTACTAATAAATACATTTTTTTCTGCAGATAGAGTTTTATTAGTAGAGTTGTTTAACAGGGACAGCCACCATTAGCCTCAGACATCCCCCTCAAGTCCTACTACTCTATCCTTCCAGGACTGCTGTATGTTGGAGCACACCCTAGACTTGTCCCTTCACCAGATAGGCCTTGTCATTCCAAGCAGGAGAAGCCTTTCTGCTATGAGGGCTGCGAACACCCCGTGAACAGGAAGGTGAGTGAAGAGCAAGGGGCAGTCATACTGCTGACAGCTGTAGGGTGTGTGGCATGAAGTGGAAGCCCTAACTTTCCTCGATATGCAGGATTATGTGCACTGCATGTGGGCATGCAGTAGAGCTTTGTGAAGGGAGCACTACATTGCAGCAGTGATGTAGCTCTCTAAGGCCAAACCCATATGTCTGCAAGCCTGTCCATCTGTGTCAGTCTTCCTGTTCCCTGGTCTCCACTGGCAGCAAGCAGGCAATGACTTGTCTTCCTATCATGTTGCTCCCCCCACCACCACCATGAGAGAGGCAAGCGGGCAACTACATTCCTTGTTTCCCTTGTTAGCTTCTTCAGTAGTCAGACCAAGGCTGCTAATCAAACCCAGGTCATCTGCTTCGCAGGCAGGGCTTTGCCCCTGTGCAATAAAGAGCTGACCACTGCTGATCAGAGTTAAAGCACATTCTAATTTTCTATTGTTCTATATATGTTATATACAATTGTGAAGTCCCTGTTCTTGTTTAAACTTTTAAACTGCTTGACAAGGCTAAATAAATAACACCAAGAGTTCCAGCTAAAAGTAATTTATTCCCCTGGTGTCTTGGCAACATAGCTATTCTGAGAGCTGTGTGTGTGTGTGTGTGTGTGTGTGTGTGTGTGTGTGTGTGTGTGTGTGTGTGTGTGTGTGTGTGTGTGTGTGTGAGAGAGAGAGAGAGAGAGAAAGAGAGAAAGAGTGAAGTATCTAACAGCTTTTAAATCTGTTAGTTTATTTGGTGGACACTTCACAGCTCTCTGTCATCCGTGTGGCTGTGCTAAGAGTTTTATGGCTTTTAAAGCTGTAAAACACTTCATGCTCCTACATGTGTTTTCTTGTAATTGATAGTACAACAAGCACATAGAGTTCATAACTACTTATTATGTGTTCTCAGCATGGATTTAGAGAGCCACATCCCAGGCTTCAATTCACTCTGCTCTCAAGGTGAATTTATTGGCATCCATGTCTTGAATGTCTAATGACTGAAGACCCTATCAAAATTCTCAGTATTATAATTAACTACTGTACACTTTATATATACATCAATTTAAAAATCAAATATTTTCACAAATCTTTACAATTTTTCACTATTTAGACCAATCTATATAATTTTATTTGTTGATTATGTATTACTTTTTCATTATTTCTATCATTTATTAATATTTATTTTTTTAATTACATTCCACTTACTTTGCACTATTACAGTTACATTTTTAAATATCTCAGGAGATTCAAAGATAGCTGCTCCTGGTCTGGCCTACCCCAGCTACACTAATAAAACAAAACATTTAAAACTTAATACAACTTATTTAAAGACTCATGCATACTGCAGCTTCTTATCATTTCATATAGTCTTTATTACTTTTAAAGTAATTAGTGGCTACTTCTACCTTCCTAAATTCCTTGGTAGCTGGTACTGATTTCAGACATCAATGATATTTATCTAACATTACGACATTCAATTTTGTCGATATGTAAAATGGCATACACATTATGTAGTTGATGTAATACTACTGTGCCAAGAAACAACCTCTGTGCATGCAAAAACAAAAACAGCAACAAAAAGTTTGTTGTAAGGGGGCAAGCCCCTACTGCACCCCCACACCCCCTGCAAGTTATATATACTAAATCTGTGATCACATAAAATTCAGGAAGGGAAATATTGTCAAGCCCCAGAATCATGCAGTTTCGCACATCTCTTGACCATCTGTTTAATTGACCAAAAGAGAGATAACTAAACTGATGCAAACCAAACACGTCAACTTAAGCATCTGCACCTCCATATACACACACACAGACACACACACACACACACACACACATATATATATATATATATATATATATATATATAGGTGTCAACACCACATGGGTATATATATATATATATATATATATATATATAAATATATATATTTATATATATATGTGTGTGTGTGTGTGTGTGTGTGTGCTACACATTAGCAAAAACACCCAAAGTCGACTGCCTAATTATTGACCACATATGGTTGAAAACACAGAAGTCAACCCCACATGACACTTGCTCCAAGAATCAGCTTGAGTACATGCAATTTCAAACTTTTTAACAACAAAATACAACATTGCCTTTTGCAGGGAGCAACCCCCCTGCTAATTATGTATATTAATAATGAGATTGCATAACCCACAGACAGCTGTCAAAATTGCACATACTTGAGATTTTAATTGCTACCCTTATATATTGGTCTGCTCAACTTGTTACAATCTGCTTCACTTCACTCATCACCCTACCCCATTCCCACCCACCCTACCCCACATCATTACTTTTTACACCTAAAAAAAACATCATTTTCTACAGTAAACCAATCACTTGCCATCTTTTGTTCCCATTTCTTCTGTTATTAGCAAATCAGAGTATTGTTCAGAGTTCACAGTAAATCAATTACCTCTCATCTTTTATCGATCACCTATTCTAGAGTCCTCTAATTCACAAGTTTTGCTCACTATTTATAAAGCTTCTCCCTCAGCTACTTATCTGCTATTACTAATATGTAAACTTTTGCTATCTTACAATGAAAAACCCTTGTTATTTTCATGTTCTAGTCCAACCAATTATTTTTAACTACAATGATGAAAATATTTTTCAGTTTTTAACTTTTACTCTTATTTCAGCAATACTCAGTCACCAGCATGCACATACACATACACATTTCCCTACAATCCCTTTCTTTGAATACTAACAAATTGAAAAAAGACTATTCTTCACTACTTCCACCATAAATCCCACCTCATTCAAAATTTCACAAACCAGTGCCATCAATAACCCCACAATTGTATTCTCATAACAAAAAATAAATGTCATAAAATTACAACACTCCTAGACATATTCAACAAAAATAATATAACCTATTAACAAAAACATTCCTCTCTAATACTTACCCTCGTGGTTTAAAAAATGCTAATAGAGCCACATGATCATCATCTGAACCCTTGGATTCAGTTGGGTAATTTCTTAGTAAGTTTTCCCTCACAACCACACAGACTGAGCCTGCAAACTATCCCTCCAAATTGCTCACATTAACTCAGGAAGCATATGTAAAAAAATTCTCCTACTCCATGCATAGCTTACCCTGTACACTCCCAATATAATTGATGTAGCTTACACTCATTGGAGCCACATTCACCTCTTCACCTCTCCCTATCCAGCCCCATAAAACCACATCTATTAACTCAATTCTTCTCTCACTCAGGCTTGACCTAGCTAAACAACTAGTTATAAGTTGCCACTGTATTCTACCTGATACTCTCAAAACAAAAATGGAAGAAACCCACCCTTAGATTACCAAAAATGTATCCAATGAACTAATACCTATGGGTGAGTTCATAGACTAACACCAAGCATATGATGTAAACATATATCCATCCCCAGACCCATCTCTCTCTTTTGTTTTGTTTTTTTTTTTGTTTTTTTTTTGTTTTTCTTTTTGCAGCTTATACATACTCATACTAGAAATGGTAAAACTCCAAGAAAGAGCATCTTCAAGTGGAATGTTATATCCAATCTCAACAATTTCTCTGCCAGAGGTGTTCTTCCAGACTCTTTCAGTGATCATGTACCTGTATTTTTCTTGCCAGAAAATTCTTAATGCCCATCAGGTTGCAGCTGTAGACAGAGCCACAGTATTAATCTAAGTCCAAAAGATCCACGCACGGACGGCAAGTGCAATGGCCAAAATTATCTAAATGCCAAAACAAAGCAGCCAGCACAAATAGAGGAATCCAAGACTTTATTAAGTCTAAAAGCAGACCGGTTTCAGTCCGAAGAGCCTTTATCAATGCAGAAAAACAAGCCCTCACAGTAAATCACCCCTTTTATATGTGATGCTCATAAGTTTCCCCATGAAAATATCAAAACAATTAAGTGATTCCTGTATAAAGAAATCACCTACACCAAAATATTCAAACATCACAACTGTAACATAATTACACATACATAAGTATAATGACAATATTTACAAAATATTTTGAATGCTAACATAGAAAAAGAGTGAAGAGATATGTTATTACAAGGTCTTAAGCCCTATTGAATCAAAATGGATATGCATTGCAAACACCTATGTTCAAACAGAATATTTTAACTGATGGTATTGAATTTATACATTCCTGGGTTTAATACCTTTCTTCTCTGCCTGGTTGAGCATTCATTAACCAAGAATGTGTTTTTGTTCAATGGTAAATGTTATTTACAGTTGCAAGGTACTGCCATGGGGGCTGCTTTCGCTCCCATCTATGCGGATCTTTTCATGGGCTATCTGGAACATCATATGATCTATGATAGGAGCCATAACATCTTTATTGATGAAATGGATATTTGGCATAGGTACCTGGATGTCTGCTGGATGATTTGGAAATCTGATGTAGTATATTTAGAAGAGTTTGTACTTTATCTTAATGATAACAAATGGGGCATCCAATTTACTGTGAACTTCAATAACAGGTTGATTCCATTTTTGGATGTGTTGGTTAACAAACAACATGATGGTACTTTAACCAGTACAGTTTATAGGAAGCCCTTTCATTCTAACTCTTTACTACATGTATCCAGCTGTCATCCGGGTCACATTATTAGGAACATTCCTAAATCCCAATATATGAGGATTAGATGGATATGCTCAGGGGAGGCAGATCTTGCACACTTCAATAACGATTTAACTCACAGGTTTGTAGAATGGGGTTATTCTGCTAAACATCTGATATATACCAGTTCTACAGTTGGTAAGATGCCTAAGGAGGAATTACTTACCTATCAGGGTTCCAGATCTCATCAGGGATCTAAAATCAGATTTACAACTATATTTGGGAGGAACACTAAGCATCTTACAGAGTTAATACAGAGACACGGGGACATTTTACTTTCTGATGAGTATCTAACTGGGATATTGGACAACAGATGTGCTTTTTCTTATCGGAGAGGGGTAACTTTAGGCAGACACCTAAGTTTTTACAAAAGACATTCATCTTCCTGTGTTAAAATCCAACGTACTTTAGATGGTACTAAATTATTTGGATGTTTTCCTTGTGAACATTGTGCCTTTTGTGAATATGTATTCTTAGTTTTCTGTCATGGAACACTGTGTTTGAAAAATGCTGGCAACCATAAAACTGTTAAAGAAGCTTGAATCATCACCCTGTGCCTTAGACAGAATACCTCTTTACTACAATAAAATAAGCACAGAAGCCACTACTTACTCAACCTTCATTTTAATAAATAGATCCATCAATCCACTGATTCCATCCATCCATCAAGGAAAACCATGTACCTTAATCCCAGAAATCCTCCTAAATACTACTCATTCATAAATATGTCTCCTGACTGACCTAGGGCAATACAAATATATAGCTGTATCTCACCCAACAAAAATCTTAGAAAAGTATATTCTTCACCAATTGTTCCAACATGTCACAAAAAATAATTTAGTCTGAATGTCAACACGGATTTCAGCCAGAATGTGGAACTGAAATTACTCTCCTTAATTTAACAAATCAAATTCAGCTACACTTTAATGCTAACTATCCAGTTGGTGACAAACTTTTGGCCCAATGAAAGCCATTTCACTATAGTCGACCCTGACCTCCTCCTATCTAAACTTTCCAGCTTCATCCTTATTCCTCAACCCTAAAATGGTTCACAAGCTGCCTTCCAGAATGCTCAAAGGCAATTTTAATGGTCCAAAGAAATATCTTGCCCCTCCACCCTGTTCAGCTTGCTGTACCCCAAGACTCTGTCCTTAGTCCACTACTGTTTATTATACTCAGCCATGACACACAAATACAGTTAGATTGTCAATATTATGCAAATAATGCCACCCCTCTTTTTTTCTTACAACCCCACTGATATGATTTTATTTATTTATTTAACATTTGTTGACCGGGAAAAATCTGACTAGGGCAGAGCCTATTTTCAGCAGAGGCCTGGGGAGAAACACTCCAGATGCATGTCTTTAGAATGTGGGAGAAAACCAGAGTACCCAGAGGAAACTCTCGCGAATGCAGGGAGGACATGCAGACTCCACACAGAAGGCACCCCAGATGAGAATCAAACCAGAGAACCTCTTGCTTTGAGGAAACAACGTTAACCGCTACACCACTGCATCACCCATAAGAAAAATCATTACAGAATGCAGTCACTGCAATTTGCTTATGGATCCGCAATGCCAACCTAAAGTTGAACACAAATAAATAAATGTATATTCTTTCAGTGTAGTGACCAAAACTTCACCGCTTCCAGTACTATTCCAATTACAAATATCAATCTCATCGAATTTAATCTAGTTCCAAACTTTAAACTCCTAAGTGTTCATCTTGATCCCCAGCTACAGTTTGATTACCACATTGAAACTGCAGTCCACTAATTTCAGCAGCAAATGAGGCTCCCTTTACTAAATTATAAACTCTCTAACACTAAAATCCAGGCCTATTACCACTCTTTCTTCTGTCCTACCTACCCTAGTCTATTGCTTATCCATCTTCATTAACTTAAAGTCTTCTTTAATGGGTAAACTAAGACATCACAAGGTCTCTTGTTTCCCTTCGGGCCGTTCTTCCACTGTACACCACTTGATTTCATTTTTTACTTCCCATTCTGTCTAATACCTCTCTGACAAAGTCAGCCTTTTCAATGTCTTATACAATGTTCTTACCTTTAGATCCTCTGACAAGTATCTAACAAAACCACTCTATTCTAAGAACCATCACAGTGATTCTTGCTAAAAGCAAACCCTAATTTAGTCTCCTTTAATATTGTTAAGGAATTATGTCAACTCACAATGACCCTGCAAATATACATCCTTACTATAAATGAATAAGTGAAGTCAGTAAATAATGACAGGCATTTGAGTTTCAGACTTCACACCCTTCAGACAATTCATGCCAATGCAAAACCTGATATTCTATCAATTTTATAAGTTTGTAGGAGCAATATTTAAAAATTGTCCCTATTTTTGGGCCTTTGTCCCCCAATTATTTAAGGATTTGTCCAGCTTTGTTGTTCTAAGACATTGAGAGGTACATGATACACACATTAGTTGAGAAGCTCTGTCAGCCTTGCTTAACAGTGCTTTCATTTCTTGGATTAATAAGAAATGGGACCTCCCCCCAAATGAGTTCCGGCAAAGAAGAATAAAAAGTAGAGCTTTAAAATATTACAGCTAGATACTTGAGAAGTAAGTATAAATGCTAAGACAAGCAATGCACACTAAAGGAAAACAATGTACCACTATAAAGGAAAGATAATTTGGCTTAGGTGGGAGACTTGCTAGAGAGAAAAATTTCAAACCTTGTTGTATAATTAGTGCTGCTGGAAACGCACACAGACTGAAAGCTAGGGGGCAGAGGTCAAACAAATAAAGGCGTTAGACAATTAATTAAGATTTATATATGGGATATAGCTTAAAACTGTTGTAGGTTTTATGCAAGCAATGTATTACTTTACCTCCAAGAAATCATTCTCTTTAATCCAGCACTGAGCTACCTCATCACAGGGCTGTGATCAGCACAGAATTAAGAACTACAAAGCAAGTGGTATTGGCTCGATGGCACAGAGAGAGGGAGCCCTGACTGTATCCAAGACAGTGTGGGTTGAACTAGTGAGCACAACTCTTGAGAAGGATAGGAAGGGCTGTAGTATTTTACAGTCTGGCTTATCATCTGGAGAGGGGAGAAGTCAAAAGTAGGGATGACAGCCTTTAGTGATACCAGGGTATTCATTTCATGGTTACAAAATACTGGCTACTCATGCTGACAAATATTCTTTGCTGTACCCGCCTAATGTCATTGCATGTCAAACACTAAGGTGGGGAAATGGGTAGGGCACATAAAAAAAAAAATCTCTACGGTTGTCAGTATGATACTGCACTGGGATACCTAAATCAGTGTGGGAGGGTTTCAGATTAGGTCTAGGGGTTATGGAGTGACTCCCAGCATCAGAGACTGAGAAACTTCATTGGTGGTAGCCGATGGTCTGCTCCATAGGGGTCAAAAAATTTATAAAAAAATACAGAAAAAAGTAAACAAGCTACAGAACATAATGGTAATTAAGGCATGGTATATGGATAAACAATTTAAGAAACTGCTGCAGGCTGTACTTAAGTAATCAGTCATATTAACCAGTGGTGGATGATGACTTCACAGAAGGGGGGTTTGCAGA
>NC_056743.1:1089404845-1089449845 GCF_019279795.1 Protopterus annectens | reverse complement strand
AAAATAATGAGGACACAAAGGCCCAAAAATAGGGACAGATTTTAAATATACTGCTCTTATAGATAAATTACTAAGCTCTCAGTCTGCAGATTATTACAAGCCTTGCAAATAACCAGAGGTCAGAACCAAACCATGTACCTTGTGCATTTATATCACGCTATCGAAAGATGAAAATAGCGAATGCTATTACATCGAACCTAAAATATCTAAACCACAAAATATCGAACATTCAGAACAGTGAATTTTTCCCATGGAAAAAATTTGCTATTCCGAAACACATACACACAACACAAGCACACCAAAAAAACAGCAATCCACACACATACACTTAAAATCCTACATCTAACCCTACACTAAACTGTACATACACTACTATCTATCCACCTACCTTAACCCAAACCCTAACCCTATGGTCCGTCACTATCGCACACTCACCTGACCCGTGCCCTAACCCTAACTCACTTAACCCGCCCCTAACCCTAACATCCACGCAATCGCACACTTACCTGAATCTGACCTGTACCTTTCCACCACAGCGCTGAAAATAGGGAAGCCACAGAACCAACCAACCGAAGTTTTTCCCTAGGAAAAATTTCGGTGTTCTGCAGCTTCGCTTTTTTTAGCGTTCGCTGAATAGGGGTCAATATTAGAACATTCGAAGTTTTAAAACTTCCATGGTCTGATATAGACTCTACCTTGTACCTACAAAGTAATGACTTTAGCTGTTATGCAAAGCCCTCTTCTGTTATAAACTTGGAAAGTTCCTGGAGTAACACGATTTGTGTTAACATACATTTTCTGAAGGATATGGAGGTTGGTATGATCGTTACGGTGTTTACCCTTCAGAGTCAAAGTGCAGGGTTTGGTTATGGTTAAAATGACCCACAAGGGCAGTTAGCCTAGTACTAATCTATGAAGTCTAAAACTCAAATGTATGTAATTATTTAGTGACTTCAATTGTCAGTGATTTGCCAGAAAACAACAAATTTTATGAGGTACAGACCAAAAATCTAAGGTAAAAATCTAGGCATTCTGCAAAAATCTGGACAGTTGAGAGGTAGTAAGTAACCTTTTTATGCCAAATACAGTTGTTTTTTTAAATAAATTATATTTGAAGTATATTACACAGATAGAGCTGGTTTGTAGACCTCACCCCACCTCCCACACCTTTTGGACACAATGTTCCCATTTCTCTCCATTAAATGGAATCTTGTTTTCTTGTTTGTTTGATTGCTTGCTTGTTTGTTTCTGTACTTGTTTGGTACCTGCATTAACTCTTTACCGTAGCTGCCAAGGCCTGGTTAGGCAAAGTGCAGATAGTCAAGCACAGTAGAATAGGCACAAAAAACTAAACCATAATACTAAACAGGTGTTCAAGCATTTGGAGTTTAGCTGTTCAGCTGGACTGTTTAGCTTTTAACAAATATTTGTCTCAACAAACTAACTTCTACAGAAGAATATTAACAATCTCCATTCACACTATTTTAAAATAAAAATCTAAACCAGGCTAAAAGATCATATGGAGCCCTTAAATTTATTCAGTGTCCCCCATATTTAAGCAGTGTGTTTTGCAAAACATAACTCTATATGTGGGAGAAATTTTTTGCACCCATATAAACTCCCAAAACCCCTTGCCAACAGGTTAGCAGCTCCAAAAGTCCAGTTATGGCCACCACTATGGAAAAGCTGGATTAAAGGAAGAATTTTGTGGAAGAAGTCAGTATCATACAGCCATCACTTATACACTACCTGAATTTGAATAAGTATGTACCCTTTACAGGGTGTAACACCGAGTAACTCTTTATTTATTTTCATTTATCCACAAACATGAATCATATTGTGCCATTACTTTCAGCAACATTAGGTTCCTTCATCCTCCTCTGCTGTGTCGCACTTTTGTTTTGGAATGCAGCCTGCATACAGAGGGCTACTATAAAACTGAATCTCCTCCCGGTAACCTTTTGCAACAGAGAAGAACCAAATTAATAGCTCTCTACAGGTTACTAACATGTCTGCTAGGTGAATTCCGCGATTCTGCTTCATGAAGCCTGACAGTATTGCTTGCATCCATTTTCCTGCCAAGTACTGATATATGTCTGCAACCTGGTTTAAATGCAGCTTGGGCCTAGTGACTTCAAAACAAAGTTTCAAAGTCAGAAATACATGGTCAGATTTGTTCGTTATATTCCCTGAATTGTACACCAGATGTGGGGTTGTGCCTCATTAGAGACAGATGTTCCTTTGTGACTGCAGTTCCTAATAGCCAATTTGTTTGCATTTATTGAAATCTCTGAAGCAGGAGTTGCTTGCGTTCTCCACAGTGCAGACAGTAAAGGGATAAGGAATCAATGCTGCACTCCCTATTCAAATTTTGTTTATTTCCTCAGAAGTAATGTTAGGCAGTAAACCAAGTGGCCGAACTGGCAATTTCACCTTGAAGCATAGAATGTGCCAGTACTAAATACCTAGACAGATTTTTTGTTGTAGCTTGAATTTTAAAAGTTTGTCTTTTTTTTTTTTTGTAACTCTGAGATGCAGAAGAAGGAGAAAATATATGGTGCTGTGATGAACAAGCAAGCATAAACATTCCAACTTAGCATACCACTGAAACCTGAAGATATTGCTTGTGTTCCCTTCTCTTTTGATGAATGCTACTGAATACTTTTATAGCAAGTTACAGATTGGAGTAAATATTTGTAAATAAGCTTGAATTAGCAATCGGGTTCAGATCTGATTGCAACAACAAAAATGCTTGCAAGTTGTGTCACGATGAATCTGTTATATGCATTAGGTTTTTGTAGACACCAAACAAAAATGCATATTTATGAGAAGAGTCTTTCTCAATGACAAAATGCATCCTTCTATTTTTTTTCTTTCTATCATTTCCCAAACCTGTTCCTTCAAGCAACATTGCAGTAATGGCTATCCCTTTCAACATGTTAATGAAATGCGTTCCATGACACCTCTGGTGACCAAATAAGAGATAGTGAAAGGAGTAGAGTCTCACAGTCCTCAGACATCATGATATAAGTACAAACCCTACAAAAACAAGAGAGTCTTTACATGTATGTTTTTTTTTTTAATATGTGTATATCAGTATTCTGAAATCGTACTTTAAAGACTGAACAGGTGAGTATGTAATACATCTGGTGCACAGGTAATTTTTTATGACATGAAAAAAATGGAAAAATTTAAGGGAAAATAAAATATTCCTGTTAATTAATGAAGGTTGGTTAAGAGCTTTGAAAAATATTACTAACAGAGAATTTTCCAGCATGACCCAACTGGTATTACAGAAGGTATTCCCCCTGGGAGTAGATAATACTGTCCATTTCTATGGTGAAATAGGCAGAGTTGCCTTCTTATATGCAAGTATAGTTTTTTTTTTTTTCTAGAAAAGTAATAACCAAAAAACTGAATACATTATTCAACCACTTGTAGCAGATGAAACTGTTATAGATTCATAGGTTCATAGGTCATTACTAGGCTTACTGCCCTTATGGACCATTTTAAGCCTAACCAATTGCCCCATGTCAGAATCAACCCTCATGTATGCAAGGTAAACACCTTAAGTATAATACCAACTTCCCTTAGATTATTTCTAGGCTTATTGCCCTTGTGGGCCATTTTAAGCCTAGCCAATTACCCCGTGTAAGTATCAAACCCTGCACCTTGTATCTGTAAGGTAAGCACCTCAACCATTAGCATCAAAATCAGATGAAAAACTTTAGAAACTAGAAATAAACAAAAGGTAGAGTAAATACTTTGCCTGTTTTTCACTGCTTTTCAGCTTTATTATATTCTTGCCCAGGCTGCAACACAACTAGTATATGTTATACAAAACCTTGTTTTGAGTCATGTAGACTTTGTTCATACTAATTTAAAATGAGTAAGCTATTTAACCTCCTGAAAGGTGGTGAGGTGTGGCTAAAAATAACCTAGGTTACCTTGCTGAGTTAACAAAAGGAAAAAAAACACTTATTAGAATGAACAAACTCGACATGACAAAATGATTGACTTCAACAATTGGCTAAGCTTCTGGTGTCATTCTAAGGGGATCCAGTATTTGTCTGCCTGGGACGACATGATTGACAGTCCATGATGCTTTGCTAGAGATGGCCTGCACCTGTCGCCCTTAGGATTTCAGATACTGGCTAAGACTCTTGCAACCCCTATAGTGCCTTTTTAGGCAAGGTTCAAATGACAAATTCACCACCGTAACAGGTACAAGCAAGCAAAATCTGAGAGTAATGCTACTCAATACTAGAAGTCTAAACCTCAAAATGCACTCACTCGAGGCACTCCTTAAAATGGAGAACATTGACATCTGTGCAGTGACAGAGACCTGGTTCAAAGCTCCAGAGAGCACCCCTGCATTACCAGGCTTCAATTCATACCACACCTTTCGGCCACCTAACCCAGACCGAAGCACTAAAGGCGGAGGAGTGTTCATATTCATTAAGGATATCCACACCTCCAGGCTAGTTGCACAGCATAATGCATCCGAGATTATCCAAGTACAACTAACTCTGGGCAAGACCACAATCCAAATTGTAGCTTGCTACAGACCCCCCACCATGCCCCAGGATTCACACTCCTCATTTCTTGATACACTGGAAAGTATTAGGGTACAACCCAACACCCTAATAATGGGTGATTTCAACTACCCCACCATTAACTGGGAAAACTACTCATGTACCAACTCTTTTGCTCAACGTTTTCTAGAATTCATAAATTCCAACGCCTTGGATCAACTTATTCACACCCCCACCAGGGGCAGCAATATCCTAGACCTGGTCATTACCAACATGGGAAACCGGTGTTCCACACCAGAGGTCAATTCCTCGTTGGTCAGATCCGACCACAAGCTAATCAGCCTAGACATCCACATCCCACCCCCAGCCCCAATTAGGGAAACCATCGTAAAAAACTTCTCAAAAGCCAACTTCACACTTCTTAAGACAGAAGTAGCAAACTTCATGACACCCATGCAGAAGGACAATAGAGGTATGACTGCCGAATCCTACACAAATGCACTTTATAAGCACTTACACGAGTGTATGGATCATGCTATCCCTAATAGAACCAAGATGTTATCCTCCAAAAAAAGGAAGCCAATCTGGTGGACCTCTGCCATAAACAAACTCTACAACAGAAGAAAGAAACTGTTGCAAAAAAGGGTAAAATCCCATGACTGGAGGAACTCCCTGGTCAACCTCAATAAGAAGCTGAGATCCCTCATAAAATCCTCCAAAGCTAGTTATGAAAACAAAATTGCCACTGACTCTAAAGACAACCACAAAGCATTCTATAGCTATGTCAAGAATCTAAATGGGAACACTCAGATCTGCTCTGAGTTACAGCATAATGGCACTAAATATACAGAACCAACTGATATTGCCAACATCCTAGCAGATAGGTTCAGTGCTAACTTTACCCCCCTCTCACCCCCTAGAGGGCCCATCTCTATACCTGAAGAATGCAAAGTTCCTATAATCACGACTGCACAGGTAAAAAACACACTCTCCAAAGCCAAGAACACAGCATCCATGGGACCTGACAATATCCCAGGCTGCGTTCTACATGAACTACAGAATGAACTGGCACCCTACCTAAGTACCATGTTCAATCATAGCCTCACCTCAGGCTTTGTACCCACTGAATGGCACACTGCGACAGTTATCCCACTCCATAAAGGGGGAGCCACGATGGACCCCGGGAACTACCGCCCCATTAGCCTGACGAGCCTGGTCTGCAAGGCCATGGAACGTATCATCATGGAACTCATAAACAAAGACATTGGTAATCTCCAAACTCTGGACCCTACTCAGTTTGGATTTGTAAAAGGCAGATCATGTCTCCTAAACCTGATTGACTTCTTTGAAGCAGTCACCAAAGCCATAGATGAGGGTAAAATGGTTCACACAGCTTATCTAGATCTCGCCAAGGCTTTCGACACCATCCCCCACTCTGGAATTATAGATAAGCTCACTAAACTAGGTATAAATCCCTATGTCACAAGATGGGTTGCCAACTGGCTCACGGACAGAACCCACACTGTGAAAGTAGCGGATTCCAAATCCGACATCAGACCAGTGACAAGTGGAGTACCACAGGGTTCAGTCCTGGGTCCTCTCCTGTTTGGTATCTACTTCTCTGAAGTGCAGGCCAACACAGAAGGTCTTTGGCTAACAAAGTTTGCAGATGACTGCAAACTAGGAGCCATAATCGAAACTCCTAATGATGTGGACAAACTACAAAAGGGCCTCAATGAGACAGATACCTGGTGTCAAAGCCATGGCCTGAAGCTCACTGCCAAAAGTTGTCATCCCCTTTGGTAAAAACTCTGTATCCATGAACTACCACATAGCTGGTAGTCTACTTAATGCCGAAAATGTGATAAGAGACCTTGGGACACAGGTGGACAGTAGTCTCTCCTTTGATAATCACATCGCCACAGTGGTCAGGAAATCCTTCTACGTGGCTCATCTCATCACAAAAGGATTCTCATCCAGAAAAAAAGAGGTCATTGTTCCCCTCTACTCATCACTCATTAGACCCATTATAGAGTACAATGCCCCTTTTGGTATGTACCTCACAAGACATCTACAACAACTGGAAAGACCACAGAAATACCTCACAAAGTGGATTACTGGCCTCAAACATATGCCCTATGCAAACCGTCTCAAAAAACTCCAGCTTTACTCCATCGCATATTGCCTACTCATGGGCGATCTCTGCCTAACATCCCTCCGAGCTACATGCTCTAGGGACCTTAACCTTGTCACCACAATAAACAGAACATGCTGGAGGGATAGATGCCTGTCCCAGAGACTTCCCATACTCTGGAACAGACTACCTATCTATGTCAAACAGAGCTCCTCATTAGCACTCTTCAAGAAAAATCTTGATGATTGGATGGGAAATGGGAAATTCACCCCGGGGATCACTTCTGTGGCTCTGCTCGACAGGGGCACAGGAAAATAATTTTCTTGGGTGGCGAAAGCCAGGGTACATTTTTTGGCTAGGCTTGTATGGGCCCTAGGGTCGATAGCCTAGTACCTACCTATGAACCTATGAACCTGGGCACCTTACTCTCTGAGTTCTGATATGCCCTGTGTTCAAACAATGGGAGAAGTATGACTATATCTGTGTACTCACATGGTGAAAATCTTGAATAAATGCCTGTTTTGTAGTTGTTTCACACAGTACACTGTACAAGGTAAAAACAAACTGCAGAAGAGACTATTAAATATATAAAATAATTTCAAATCCAGGTGTATTATCTTTTTACTTGTATTACTATTTCTTGCAAAAGCAATATGGCCTAATAACAACACTACTTCTACCCCACACAAGTGTAACAAATATTGTATGTTAAAACATAACTCCAAGCTCCTTAAAATAGTCGTATTAAAAGTCCAAATGATATAAAAAACAAACGACAAAACTGCAATATATAAAACTTTTTTAATAAAACAAAAAACAACCGGTAAGCACTTTCATTCACATAGAACTTTTTCAGACCTGGTTGCATCACAAAAAACACTGCATTTAAACAATTTAAAAGCCACATGACTAATACACTGACAATGCTTTAACCCTTTCTTACATAACTACTTTGAAGCTTTCTCTTTCATTCATACCTGGATCTGCATCTGTATTAAGCCTTACTTGCCAGGTATATTCCTTCCAATTTAGGTCATCTTCTGCATCCCATCTTTTTCCTGCATCAAAAACTTGTTCGATTATAGTAAGCCTAAACTCTGGAGGCAGCTATGGCCTCCAGTTATGCTAATTTATTTATGACAAGTTGGGAGCATGTTTTAAATTCTAGATTTGCTGCTTATATATAATTTTATAAACGTTTTATTGATGATTTTTTTTTATGGGTTGGTTCTGAAATGGAACTACTCAATTTTTGTGAATATTTAAATTCTGTTTCTAGTTATTTGACGTTTTCTTTTAATAGGAATACATTGAGTATTAATTACTTGGATCTGACTGTATATAAGAAGACTGATAAGATTTTAGTGAAAATATATAAAAAAGATGTTCAGAGTAATAGTTATCTGGAGTACAGTAGTATGTATAGTGCAAAATTAAAAAATAATATTGTATATAGTCAATTTGATAGAATAAATAGGTTTACTGATGAAGATGATTATTTTTTAGAAGAATGTAAAGTTTTGAAAAATTAATTTTTGATAAGAGGTTATGCCATGATTGTCATAGATGAAGCTATGACCAAGAATTTCGTGGTTAGAGGAAAGGGGAATCCTTATGACATGAATGATGATAGGCCGAATTTGGATTACAATTTATGTTGCACGTTGGATAATTCAGTGGATTTATTTGGTATTAAGAAAGTTATTAACAATAACTGGAAGTTTTTAAAAAAAATTCAAGATATAAATAAATTGATAGGTGAGAGACCTGTCTTCGTTATTAAGAGAGAGAAAAGTTTGAAAGATTTTTTTGAAACTAAGAAATATGATGTTATTTCTACCTATAATGGGATGTCAAGGTGTGATGATTGCAATTATTGTAAATTTGTGTACTCAGGAAATCAAGTTACTGTGAGTGCTAGGAATTATACTATTAATATACGGGGCAATTATAATTGTAAATCTAAATTTGTTGTTTATCTAATATTATGTAGTTCGTGTCAGGGATTTTATATAGGTAGAACAGTGTGTAGTTTCCACCGTAGAATTTATGAAGATCTTAGGGCTGTTGACAAACTAGATTTATCAAATGCATTAATGCAAGACATGATGTGAATGTCCATAATAATATTAAAGTGGAGTTTAGGTTTACTATACTCGATCAAGTTTTTTATGCAGGAAAAAGATGGGATGCAGAAGATGACCTAAATTGGAAGGAATATACCCGGCAAGTAAGGCTTAATACAGATGCAGATCCAGGTATGAATGAAAGAGAAAACTTCAAAGTAGTTTTATGTAAGAAAGGGTTAAAGCATTGTTAGTGTATTAGTCATGTGACTTTTAAACTGTTTAAATGCAGTGTTTTTTGTGATGCAACTAGGTTTGAAGAAGTTCTATGTGAATGAAAGTGCTTACCGGGTGTTTTTTGTTTTATTAAAAAAGTTTTATATATTGCCGTTTTGTCGTTTGGTTTTTATATCATTTTAAATATTGTATGCTAGTGTATAACATAACTACTTAATGGTTACTCTACTGCGGACAAAGCTTGAACCCAAGCTTCAACTGCCTGAGCTTCAATTCGCTGATGATCAGAGTTCCTCCATAGGAAATCACTGTTGGTGAACTGTGCCAGAAGTGATTCCTTTTGGGGGGGGGGGTCCATCTTTTTTGACTAAGTGCAAACTTGGATTTGATATATATATATAAGATTGGAGGGGGCTTGCCACCCACATCAGTGGATACGGGTTGGCTTGCCTCCATAAAAACTCTTAAAAAAGGTGTTTTTTGGCAAAATGTTTACAGTGACTGCAGTTCAGGGATTCTGATCCTCAGTGCATAGACTGTTCACTCATAGTGGAAATCTAGTTAACTATTACACAACATATAACACACCCTTCACTGTTATATGTTGAGTAATGCTTAGTTAACATACAACATACCCTTAAGTGTTTAGCATCACTGCATTCAGCTATTTTGAAACTGCATATTTGTCAAAACATTCAAATAGCCTACAAAATACACATAAAGTATACTGAATTCTATGCGGTAAAGCTGCAACTAGACATATAAAATAACAGAAAAAAAGCAATAGTTTTCTTATACAGAATAGTAATAGTTTGTCTACGATTTATAGAGCTGTAATACTATACTTAAATAGAAGTTGCTGTTCAGTATGATATTCGGTATATTTTCTTTGTAGTGCATGGAGCACTGTCATTATTAGTGGGATGGATCACTATGATTATTAGTGCATGGAGCGCTGTGATTATTAGTGCATGGGGCACTGTGATTATTAGTGCATGGAGCGCTGTGATTACACTCCAGAATCGGAAAATAGATAAACCTGTTATGTGATACTGTAATGCAAGACCTGACTGCAACAGCACTTTCAGAGGTGTGTCACAATTGTTACACACCCCCTAAGCACTGTGATGGTATGGCATAAGGAATGGGATGTTCCATCAGCCCCTAAATATCTTTCTTCCTCTGTCCATGTAATTTTTCAGACATTAAACTTATTTAAATGATGTCAGTATTTAAAAACTGTCCCTGACTTTTTCCTTACACGCTGTCTATGCATCAGTACTTGCTAAGCGCTTTACTGGCTTTCAACGCTGGTAAAACACATCACATTATTTTCTTTTGTAACTGACAGTACACAGATTAGAGAAGACACCATGCACAAGAAAGAATTATGATTGGGTCTCACTGATCATAATACGTTATTAAGTGTTATTGATATAGATGCCAAGATTCACTTCTCCAGCTTTGCTCTTGAGGTGAATTTCTTGGCTTCTGTGTTTCGGACACATAATAACGTGGTTACGATCAGAGACCCTATCATAAACCTCTATATCTTACAGCCAGTGTATTCTTTTCTGTGCAACAGTGCCACTGATTATGTTCACAACATATGAACATATTACATGGTCTGCTGTGATTTGAATGCCTCCAGTTTTGTATGCCACTGCATATATCTTGCTATGGGCCCTATTTGTATTGTCGAAAGTACAGTTCATCAAACCGTACTTTATCGAACACACTTTAGCAAAAGTGCATTTTGTTGAAAATGCACTTTCGCTAAAGAAAAAAAAAACATGCAATTTGCATGTACCATTAGTTGTACATCAATGTATACTGTTGATGTACAACTAAGGAAACTCCTGTTAAGATCGTGGTACAGTGGGGATAAGGGAATATTCCCTTTTCCCCACTGTAGTGTGATCTCAGAGTGAGAATAATAAAGTGGGGGAGTGTGAGGGGTGCAGGGAGTCTTGCCCCCCGCATAATGCTGTTTAGTTTGCTATTTTTTTTTTTTACATTTTCCTGAGTTTGTTCTGCAAAAGTGCATGAAGTGTATTATCGGAAATACGGTTCGATGAACCGTATTTTCGATAATACAACATAGACCCCCTCACTATAATTTGTTTGTCTTTTTGGCTTTTCCCAGTTAGGGGTTGCCACAGTGGAACTCCGGTCCGCTAATGACTGGCAGTAGATTTTTATGGTGCCGAGTTGCCAGCCCGACGCCCATTCACGCATGTCATTCAGAGGCCACTCGACCGCGGGGAGGACATGCAGACTCCACACAGAAGGCACTCCAGCCAAGAATCAAACAAGAGAACCTCTTCCTGTGGGGCAACAATGCTACCGCTGTATAGACCCCAAAATATATGTTTATATATAATAACACTGCATTACTACACTGTATAACCAAATATAAATTACTATATGTGAATCTAAAATCTTATGTAACAATAATATAGCAATCTATATTTCTGTATATCTGCCATTACTAAAAGAGTCAATTGAAATAAGTTCACCTACTCTGTTAACAAAAACATACATATATGCTTATATAAAAAATGCAGACGGGACAGCTAACAACTAAAATGATAAGAGGACCGAAAAAGCAATCAGACATTAAAGGCATTGCAGAGTGCTTAAGAATGTGAAGTACAGACAGAATAAAGTCAACCTTCTTTCTGCAGTTAGTGTCAATTAATTATCAAACATCATTAACAGCTGTTAATAGAAATGTAATTATAGTAATTAAATAAGTCGCTGCTTCTTTTTTTAAGCGTTTTACTTCCAACTTCAGTGTCTGTCTCCTTCCTCTGACATTCAGGTAATGTCATTCCTCCACCCTTCAGAATTAACATTTGTCTTAAGGAATTCTTCCATAGTGAATGAAGTCATGCAGAATAATTTTAAGTCTGTAAACAAAGAGTCTTTGACGTACCAGAATAATTCTTTCTGCTGGTCAGTTTATAATTAATTCTGTTGTACTTTTTTTTTATTTATTCTCCATTAACCTTTGAAAGACCCATTAATTACAGCTGCCTTTATTAAGGCAGTGACCTTGGAAATTTGGACTGATTCATCTTGCTGGGAGTCACACAGTTAATGACGGAGGCTGTGGGAATCAAACTCAGGATTGAAAAAAACACATCCATAGCTTATTATTTTAGCCACTGTGCCTTACTGACAGTTACCCTATCTATCCTGCTCCCCTGATCGGCAATGGGAATGCAACAGTGCCCTTAACATTCTTTTTTTTCCCCTAGGAGTACCTGCATTCTCATGGTTCAAGCATAATTTCAGTGTCTGTCTAACATTTTATAACATATGTGTAGCACATTGGCTTAGTAATAACATCACTGCCTTACAGTTCCAGGCTCTGGGCTTTATTTTTGACTTCTGGTTAAAATCTCTGTGGAGTTTGCACTTTCTCCCCATACCTGCTTGAGTTTTCTCCATGGACTCCAGATTCCTTCCATCTCTCAAAAGGCATGTTGACTGACTGTTCACACTAAACTATGATATACTAAAATCAGTGCTCTATATCAGACTTTATGAAGTAAGTCTGTCCCATACCACCATCAAGCAGTTCTTTTTAAAAAGAACCAGCCATTATTTTTTCATTTCTTTGAATGTTATTCAATCATATTTGAAAGCGTTATGCAAGGCTGCTGATTGTCCCAGCAATTCCAGACTTGAAGACTAAATCACAATGAATGATGCAGTGGACCAAGTCCCATACCAGTGGAAGTAAAGCAACTGAGAACTTGTCAAAAGCAATAGACAGCAAATAGAGAGCTACATGAGTGTTCAGTCCCAGTGAGTGCCTGTGCTATAACAGGGGATTTCCACTTCTACTATACACAGAAAGAAATTCCTTGCCACAGAGCAAATATAAAGTGCATATTTTGTTTAGGGGCCAGTCACAATATGGCGACTTATAAATGTCTAAAATTGATGAACACAAATACAGTAAAGAAATTTACAGGCCTGGGGGCACATCTTCTAAAGGAAAAGTAATAAACATGGAGAAGCAGATCAGATGGGGTTGGGAGGGTAGCCTAATGGTTAAGGTGTTTGTCTTATAAACACAAGGTGCAGGGTTTGAGTCTCACAAGAGATAACTGGCTAGGCTTAAAATGGCTCGCAAGGGCAGTTAGCTTAGTACTAATCTATGAACCTAAGATGGTAGAAGACTAGTAAATGAAAAGGAGAGGGTCTCCTGAAACAGGAAATAGGGCTGAAGGGGAGCTGCACCATGCAAATAATCTGTTAGAAATGTTCTTAACTGCACAGTTATCCATTCAGTGAAGATCATTTAAGTAGTTTCATTTCAGCAAATTCTGAGTCAACAAACTAGGATTTAATTACCTGCAATGAACCCCAATAAAAGAGTCACACAGTCACTTATAGGGAATATTTTCAATTCCTCTCAATTCAGAAGAAAAGAATCCCCTAAATAAAGGTGAAAGAAAGCATAAAATGGTAAAAACAAAAAAAAAAAGTCCTTCACAGCAGCAAAAGCTCTTAAGTTTTTTAATAAAAATTTCCTGAGGAACTCACAACCTTAAGGAGCCCTCCTTGGTATACCATCAATGGTCAGGCACCTTCAATGGTAGAATAAAAGCTAAGGTTACTAAAGTTCCCCATTTATGGGAATTAAGTTCATCAAAGCAAAGCTATTGAAATGGCATTTTGCTGAATCATTACAGTACAGAATACTTAACATCAATCAGTATTTTCGGCAGGAGAGCAACCTCCTCTGCACCCTCAAGTTGAGAGACAAAACTGTTACTCCTGCACATCCTCCCATTTAAATATTATCATTCCAAAGTCATACAGCCTCAGTCAGTTTGCCCTTTTCACCATGGCTGTGCATCCTGTAACTGGCGTAAATAAGGCTGAAGGGGAGCTGCACCATGCAAATAATCTGTTAGAAATGTTCTTAACTGCACAGTTATCCATTCAGTGAAGATCATTTAAGTAGTTTCATTTCAGCAAATTCTGAGTCAACAAACTAGGATTTCATTACCGGCAATGAACCCCAAAATGTTTATTCTACTAGCATCAAACAGAGTAATTCAAGACTGAGTCCTAGGAATGCACAAGATATTTGCTGGTACAATTATCACGGTCAGTTGTGGAGGTACCTTTGCGACACTATCAGAAGTTAGTGGAAAAATATTTATAAAGCAGTAAATGAACTGGAAGAGTCCCATCCACATGAATTCTGCAGTAAAATAGGTCCCTAAGTCAGGTCTTATTAAACAGCTATGTATGACCTGCAAAGTGAGTGGGCAGGTCCTTCACCACCACATAATGAAAAGAAATACCAACTCCATCTCCCTTAGGCAAGGAAGAATATTATATAGGAGAAACAGACTCCCCATGGAGCGCCAGATTGTTGTTAATGACTGTGACATCTGGATGATATCCCACTGAACTGCCACCAAATAATGTGACATCCAGATAATATCCCACCAGACTACCAACAATTAATGTGATGTCCCATACTATCCTGCGTCAGTAACTAAGGAGCTTCAGTCCCCACTACTGACTCCAATGTGAGACTATCACTTAAAAAGGAGTAATATTTCCCAATTTTCCCCTAAGAGCACAACAGGAACACCCTCAACAATCTGGGACTGGAATGTGTACTTCTGTCCATCACTAATATAACTCCTTATTACACACTTCAGAGCAATGTGTCCCAGTTTAAGACATCTGATACACTCACACTTAAACACATCAAAACACTTCTGGGAAAGCCTGACACAGTTTCCAGCTGTGTTCCTTCCCCAAAATAATATGGTAACACTATACCTCTCAACCTCTTAATGCAAGAAATCTGGGCAAAGCTTGACAAAATGGGGGTACAATGGCCTAAAAATAGGGACAGATTGTAAATATTCCTCTTATAAACTTAGAAATTTGCTAGAGTAACAGTGTTTGTATTAACATACATTTTCTGAAGGATTTGAAGTGTGAAACACAAGTGTATGCCATTACATAGTAACTTCAACCCTCAGATCATCCCAGTGATTTGCCAGAAACCCCAAATTTTATTAAGAACAGACCAAAAATATGAGACAAACATCTGGACATTCTGTGAAAATCTGGGCAGTTGAGAGGTATGGGTAATACTGCTACCAATCAGAGTAACTTCATGCCCTTCTAAAGGGGAGTCCAATTATGAAAATTAAATATTAAAATAAATAGTAACAAATGACCTAAGCAGTCAGGCTTTTGAAGTGGCCCAGGAAGGTATCAAGGCAAGTATAAGCACTCTTAAATCAACAAAGAAAAACATTGATTGACCAGTCACAATGAAAGCTAATAAAATATTTAATAATGAGCAGAATGATTAAATAAATATAAAACAGTAAATCACAATAAACAAACAGAATTCAATCACCAGGAAAATGTAATCAATACTATAGGATAGAGATCCAACATTCAAAAAAACTGTAACCATACCTCTCAACTGTCCAGATTTTTGCCTCATATTTTTGGCTAGCCCAGGGTTCGGTCTTGGGGCCTCTGTTTTTTGGGATGTACTTTTCTGAGGTGCAGGCCAAAACCAGGGAGCTATGGCTGACCATGTTTGCAGATGACTGCAAGCTGGGTGTTGTCATCAATTCCCCTAGTGATGTGAACATCCTCCAAGAGGGTCTCACTCAGACAAATGACTGGTGCCAGAAACATGGCTTCAAGCTGAATACCAAAAAATGCATCATCATCCCCTTTGGGGAGAGTGACATCCCCACAAATCATCACATTAATAGCAATGTCCTAAGCACTCAATCAATCGTGAGGGATTTGGGCACACATGTTGATAGTAACCTGCCTTTTCACCACCATGTTGCTTCCATGGTACGGAAAGCCTTCTACATGGCCCACCTCATAAGTAAGGGTATCTCATTCAGGGGCAAGGAGGTCATAACATCCCTGTATTCTTCCCTTATAAGGCCCATTATTGAGTACAATGCACCTTTTGGCATGTACCTCACAAAGCACATGCAGTAGCTGGAGAGACCACAGAGGTTCCTCACCAGGAGAATCCATGGTCTCAAACATCCACCATACACAGCAACTCCAAAATTGTGAAATACTGGTAACCAGAAAGGCACTGAAGGCAACAAACCAGATAAAACCACGGAACCTTTATTGTCCAAAAATAAAATAAGAATATGTATACAACAACCGTAACTGACTAAGCGCTTTTACCCTCATGGGCATCTTCAGAATCAGTTAACTTCATTCAGAACAAACTTTAAATACACTGTCAATAAGTGCTTAATTAAACACAGGTAATGAAGCTGAAGAGTGGCTAATTGATTAATTGTCCCCTTATATGCTTGTTCACCAGGCCTTGAACTCCTACAAAACAATATATTGTTTACTAAAATCCCTATATATGATTGCTAAAAAAATGAAGTGAATGAAATAAAATAACAATTAGTGAAATAACTTGGAAACCAACATATACAATAGTGACATTCCTTGTGAAACAAAAAATTCATATATGTTACTGTATTTAAAAATAACAAAAAAGTGTGTTATATACAGGCAGTCTTATGTCTTAAAATACATGCTAAAGACAGTACCTCATTAATACCAGGGGTATTGCTAGCATCCAGTCTCAATTTCCAGAGACATTCCTTTATCTCCAACACAGTTTTATAGTCTCCCCAAACTCCTTAATATAAAGCCTATCAATGACAAAGAAAATAAACTTTTTAAAATTTAGACAGTTGTTCGTGTGTACAAATAGTGAGTTAGTAGTTTTCTTGTTCTTTATGTCCCTATAATGTTCTAGTATTCTTTGTCTTAACTTCCTAGTAGTCAATCCTATGTAGAATGCTGGGCATGATAAACAGGTAGCAGCATAAATAACCATGCTCGTATTACAGTTGCAATAACCAGGGCTCTTCAAAGTTCTCTTAAAGCTACCTAGACAAACATAGGGACCATCGTTGATAAATGTACAAGCCTTGCAGTTACCACATTTGGCCATTTTGGCAGGTCTTTGGCCAAAAGATCTAGGGGTCCTCTCTAATAATTCTTTCAGATTCAAACCTCTGCTGTTGATAAAGGAGGGATTTTTACCTAGTATATTGTGTAGATCTGCAGGAATAAGATGTTCCCAAGCCCCTTGAATGACATCCCTAACTTCAAGTGCTAACCCATTATGTTGTAATATCATTCCTGTTGGCGTGTCATTCCTATCAGGTACTTCTTTGTAGTTGGTAACTTTATCACACAACCTATGTGTGTCATGTTAGATGGGAACAAAGTCAGTAGACTTTCTTCTAAGTATTTCATGTTGAAGTGTCAAAAGTATGTCAGTCGGGTAACTTCTTTGGACAAATAGATCCCTCAATATGTCTAGTTCAACTGAAAAAATGTCATCCTCACTGATAATACGAGACAACTTGATCATCTGGCCCTTGACTACGTTCCTCTTGACATAAGCAGGATGACAACTCTTATAGTGTAGAAATGAATTACTATAACTTTTCTTTCTATACAGTCTGGATTCTAATTTGCCTTTTTTAATATACAATTGTAAATCCAGATAATCAATACTCTTCTTGTCAACCTTGTGTGTAAATTTTAGAAATGTAGTCATGTTGTTCAGATATAGAATGAATTCATCCAATTCATCAAGTGTGCCTTTCCAAAAGAACAAAATGTCATCCAAGAATCTTAAATAGATAGGCATCTTAGCCTTGTATTCAGATGTAAATACAAACTGATCCTCCCATTCTGCTAAAACAAGGTTGGCGTAAATGGGTGCACATTTAGCGCCCATGGCAACCCCAGTGGACTGCCTATAATATTCATCTTCAAAACCCACATAACTGTTCTCCAACACTATTTGCATCAGATCAACCAACAAACCCTTCTTGGTCCGGTGCAAATTAGTGTATTTATCCAGACTCTTACTGAACCAATCAAGACCAAACTCATGGGAAATCACTGAGAATAAATTGATGACATCAACAGTTACCAACAAAAATTCCCCCAACTCTTCGTTGGTCAAGGTTCTAAGGCAGTCCAAGCAATGCCATGAATCTTTTAGTATGTGGGGCAACCTATCCAAAGTGTCCTTGGTCGCAATGTCTATGTATGAGGCTAGTGGTTCAGTTTTAGATCGTCTAGCTGCAATTATCGGTCTAAAATGTGGGTTGGCTATATTTTTGTGGATTTTTGGTATGCCGAAAAGAGTGGGTATGACCGGATGTTCTACCAATAGATATTTATATTCCTCAGCATCAATGATTCCTTCACATAGCAACTCATAAAGCATCCAGTCAGTTTTGGTATAAACCTTCTGGGCATCAAATTTAGAGGCTAACTCATACGTGTTGGGATCATTTAGAATGTTCTGCATCTGCATTGAGTAGTCAGTGTTGGTCATAATAACCACTCCACCACCTTTATCCGGTTTCATAACCCTATATTCCTTGTTGTTAGAAAGTTCCTTTAAACAAAAGACTTCTGCAGATGTTAAATTATTGTCAACTGTTATCTGTCTATTATCAAGAAGCCGCCTAATTTGTGTTGTACATAGACGTTCAAAGGCTAGCACAGCAGGATGATATGGGGGTATAAATGTACTACTTTTTCTAATTGTAAATGTTTGTGACTCACTATCAATCCTTTGTTTAGTATTGAAAAATATTTTTAAGTTCAATTTTCTTGTATAAAGCTTTAAATTAATGAGAACCTTACTGATCTCACTATCAATCCTTTGTTTAGTATTGAAAAATATTTTTAAGTTCAATTTTCTTGTATAAAGCTTTAAATTAATGAGAACCTTACTGATCTCACTATCAATCCTTTGTTTAGTATTGAAAAATATTTTTAAGTTCAATTTTCTTGTATAAAGCTTTAAATTAATGAGAACCTTACTGATGTCATATTTAAAATCAGGTACAAAAGTTAAACCTTTTTTCAATAAACTAAGGTGACTGTCCATAATCTTCAAACTAGAAAAGTTGTAAACATAAAAGGAGTTGTCCCCTAAAATAGTGGGGCTCTCTTTGGTGTTGTTAGCCAAAAATGGGTTTAACATACTGCCTGGCGGATGTTGGGGTAAGACAATAGGTGATCCAGAACAAAATGCTGGAGAGTCAATAATAGGGGAAATGATTGCAGTATTGTCACTAATCTCATTCATCTGTTGTGCCAATTGTTGTTGTTGTTGAAGTTCAAGTTCGAGTTGTTCCTCCTCTGTCGCCCACCCCTCCAATTGTTCCCTGTGTATCAACCTAATCCCTGAGGTGGTCTCTGATCCACCTGGTCTCATGTATTGCCTCGATTCCTCAACCTGTCTGACCGTCTTAATTGAGGTTGATTTTCTAAAAAAAACCTCTTCATCCTCTTCCGTCGCAAAATGTGTCCCATCAGTTGCCCCCTCTTCAATTAAATTTGTGTTTCTTCTTGTGTCCCCATGATGATGCACGTCCCTACACATTGGGTAAGGGGTAAGCTCTTTTCTCTTTGTATTTAATAGTGTCCCTTAGTATCTTTTTCTGTTTTCTTTCCATACTTGTTTTAACAAATCTTTCAAGTTCAGTTGAAATTCTATCTAGTCTACTTTTGTTACTTTCAAAAAGTAAATCATTAGTGATGCTCTGCTTGAGAGTAATTAATTCATTTTTTTAAAACACTTAACCTATTGTTGTTGTCTCTGATGATAATTATCATTAAGTCCATCCCAGTTCTATCAAAAAGTTCCAGCATATTCTTATATGCCTCTGTGTTTGCCTCAATCCCCATAGGAATTCTATATACTCTCAAGCCTCTAGGTACTTGGTTAAGTTCTAAGGAACGCTCTAAAAAAAGTTATCCATCTGAAGCGATTTGTATTTCTTAACTAACTTCTCGAATCTAAATACCTGGGTGTTAAATGTCCCAGGATTATCTGGTCTAGAAGTGTCACCTAAAACAGGGGGCACCAAAAAGTTCTCCATGTCAAATATTAATCCTATAGGGGTACTATTTATAGAAACCCTTCCTCTGCTGTTATTATTATCCCCCCTGGGGTTATGGTTTCTTTCCCCTCTTGGTATCTCTGTGTTCATTTGCCTTTCAGCAGTGGACACTGGAGGTGTATGCATAGTGAAAAGTTCCACTTGTGTGTCAGTTAAACTAACATCTCTAGTGTTATGCTCTATATTCTTGTTGGCCTGTAGTAATGTAATAATTTGTCTTGAAATTTCCATATATTGAACCATTAATTATTCCATTGTAAATGGAAATGTATTTCTAAAAGATCAAAGAGAATAAAAATGATATAATAAAAAAATTGATAACAGGATATGCTTGAATTGTGTTGTGAGAATGTGATGATACCTATCTCACAAAATGAAATTGCAAACCAAATGTGCTGTAAGCAATATAGTAAAATAGTAATAAAAAAACTAATGAATTTGTGATTACAATAATACAATGTTCAAAATCATGTGCTAGAATCCATTGGGTAGCTCGGTAAATTGTAGTAGCAATCCAAAGTGCAAATCAAAAGTGCAAATGACAAACTTGGAAGCTACGCTGCTTCAAAGTTCAAATTACCAGTGTATCAGTCACAAATCAGTCCCACAGGAAAGTTCTCTTTAAAACAAAATGATAAAATAAGGGCAAAATTAGTTCAAGCCTTAAAATAACATAGTGGTTGTCGTATGAAAACAGTATCTTCTTGTCTTGGTACAGCCAAAAACGCTTTGAAGAGACCTCCGGTGGCTATCTCGTCTTCCAGAATGAGAGCCTATGATGTAGTTTAAACCGTTGAACCGCCACCAGAGTAATATTAAATTTATTTTGAGGTACTGCTCTTCCTGGTTGGATGACTCGTGTCGACTACATACTGCTTGTTTTGAATGAACTTTCACTTTTGTTACGTACCGTCGGTTTCGCTTCCACCTTTATTATTTTTATCTATAGGAAGCAACGTTTTTGTATGTGTTACTTACAGCAATTGTTACACTGGGTAGTTGAATGAATTTAGTCAACTTTCCCTTTTTGGTCTATTTTGTGGCGGTTCAACGGTTTAAACTACATCATAGGCTCTCATTCTGGAAGACGAGATAGCCACCGGAGGTCTCTTCAAAGCGTTTTTGGCTGTATCAAGACAAGAAGGTACTGTTTTCATACGACAACCACTACTTTATTTTAAGGCTTGAACTAATTTTGCCCTTGTTTTATCATTTTGTTTTAAAGAGAACTTTCCTATGGGACTGATTTGTGACTGATACGCTGGTAATTTGAACTTTGAAGCAGCGCAGCTTGCAAGTTTGTCATTTGCACTTTGGATTGCTACTACAATTTACCGAGCTACCCAATGGATTCTAGCACATGATTTTGAACATTGTATTATTGTAATCACAAATTCATTAGTTTTTTTATTACTATTTTACTATATTGCTTACAGCACATTTGGTTTGCAATTTCATTTTGTGAGATAGGTATCATCACATTCTCACAACACAATTCAAGCATATCCTGTTATCAATTTTTTTATTATATCATTTTTATTCTCTTTGATCTTTTAGAAATACATTTCCATTTACAATGGAATAATTAATGGTTCAATATATGGAAATTTCAAGACAAGTTATTACATTACTACAGGCCAACAAGAATATAGAGCATAACACTAGAGATGTTAGTTTAACTGACACACAAGTGGAACTTTTCACAATGCATGCACCTCCAGTGTCCACTGCTGAAAGGCAAGTGAACACAGAGATACCAAGAGGGGAAAGAAACCATAACCCCAGGGGGGATAATAATAACAGCAGAGGAAGGGTTGCTATAAATAGTACCCCTATAGGATTAATATTTGACATGGAGAACTTTTTGGTGCCCCCTGTTTTAGGTGACACTTCCAGACCAGATAATCCTGGGACATTTAACACCCAGGTATTTAGATTCAAGAAGTTAGTTAAGAAATACAAATCACTTCAGATGGATAACGATTTTTAGAGCGTTCCTTAGAACTTAACCAAGTACCTAGAGGCTTGAGAGTATATAGAATTCCTATGGGGATTGAGGCAAACACAGAGACATATAAGAATATGCTGGAACTTTTTGATAGAACTGGGATGGACTTAATGAGAATTATCATCAGAGACAACAACAATAGGTTAAGTGTTTTAAAAAATGAATTAATTACTCTCAGGCAGAGCATTACTAATGATTTACTTTTTGAAAGTAACAAAAGTAGTCTAGATAGAATTTCAACTGAACTTGAAAGATTTGTTAAAACAAGTATGGAAAGAAAACAGAAAAAGATACTAAGGGACACTATTGAATACAAAGAGAAAAGAGCTTACCCCTTACCCAATGTGTGGGGGCGTGCATCATCATGGGGACACAAGAAGAAACACAAATTTAATTGAAGAGGGGGCAACTGATGGGACACATTTTGCGACGGAAGAGGATGAAGAGATTTTTTTAGAAAATCAACCTCAATTAAGACGGTCAGAGAGGTTGAGGAATCGAGGCAATATACAAGACCAGGTGGATCAGAGACCACCTCAGGGATTAGGTCGATACACAGGGAACAATTGGAGGGGTGGGCGACAGAGGAGGAACAACTCGAACTTGAACTTGAACTTCAACAATAACAACAATTGGCACAACAGATGAATGAGATTAGTGACAATACTTCAATCATTTCCCCTATTATTGACTCTCCAGCATTATGTTCTGGATCACCTATTGTCTTACCCCAGCATCCGCCAAGCAGTCTGTTAAACCCATTTTTGGCTAACAACACCAAAGAGAGCCTCACTATTTTAGGGGACAACTTCTTTTATGTTTACAACTTTTCTAGTTTGAAGATTATGGATTGTCACCTTAGTTTATTTAAAAAAGATTTAACTTTTGTACCTGATTTTAAATATGACATCAGTAAGGTTCTCATTAATTTAAAGCTTTATACAAGAAAATTGAACTTAAAAATATTTTAATACTAAACAAAGGATTGATAGTGAGTCACAAACATTTACAATTAGAAGAAGTAGAACATTTATACCCCCATATCATCCTGCTGTGCTAGCCTTTGAACGTCTATGTACAACACAAATTAGGCGGCTTCTTGATAATAGACAGATAACAGTTGACAATAATTTAACATCTGCAGAAGTCTTTTGTTTAAAGGAACTTTCTAACAACAAGGAATATAGGGTTATGAAACCGGATAAAGGTGGTGGATTGGTTATTATGACCAACACTGACTACTCAATGCAGATGCAGAACATTCTAAATGATCCCAACACATATGAGTTAGCCTCTAAATTTGATATCCAGAAGGCTTATACCAAAATAGACTGGATGCTTTATGAGTTGCTATGTGAAGGAATCATTGATGCTGAGGAATATAAATATCTATTGGTAGAACATCCGGTCATACCCACTCTTTTTGGCATACCCAAAATCCACAAAAATATAGCCAACCCATCTTTTAGACCGATAGTTGCAGCTAGACGATCTAAAACTGAACCACTAGCCTCATACATAGACATTGCGACCAAGGACACTTTGGATAGGTTGCCCCACATACTAAAAGATTCATGGCATTGCTTAGACTGCCTTAGAACCTTCACCAACGAAGAGTTGGGGGAATTTTTGTTGGTAACTGTTGATGTCATCAATTTATTCTCAGTGATTCCCCACGAGTTTGGTCTTGATTGGTTCAGTAAGAGTCTGGATAAATACACTAATTTGCACCGGACCAAGAAGGGTTTGTTGGTTGATCTGATGCAAATAGTGTTGGAGAACAACTATGTGGGTTTTGAAGATGAATATTATAGGCAGTCCACTGGGATTGCCATGGATGCTAAATGTGCGCCCATTTACGCCAACCTTGTTTTAGCAGAATGGGAGGATCAGTTTGTATTGACATCTGAATATAAGGCTAAGATGCCTATCTATTTAAGATTCTTGGACGACATTTTTTTCTTTTGGAAAGGCACACTTGATGAATTGCATGAATTCATTCTATATCTGAACAACACGACTACATTTCTAAAATTTACACACAAGGTTGATAAGAAGAGTATTGATTATCTGGATTTACAATTGTATATTAAAAAAGGCACATTAGAATCCAGATTGTATAGAAAAAAAACTTATAGTAATTCATTTCTACACTATAAGAGTTGTCATCCTGCTTATGTCAAGAGGAACGTAGTCAAGGGCCAGATGATCAGGTTGTCTCGTATTATCAGTGAGGATGACATTTTTTCAGTTGAACTAGACATATTGAGGGATCTATTTGTCCAAAGAAGTTACCCGACTGACATACTTTTGACACTTCAACATGAAATACTTAGAAGAAAGTCTACTGACTTTGTTCCCATCTAACATGACACACATAGGTTGTGTGATAAAGTTACCAACTACAAAGAAGTACCTGATAGGAATGACACGCCAACAGGAATGATATTACAACATAATGGGTTAGCACTTGAAGTTAGGGATGTCATTCAAGGGGCTTGGGAACATCTTATTCCTGCAGATCTACACAATATACTAGGTAAAAATCCCTCCTTTATCAACAGCAGAGGTTTGAATCTGAAAGAATTATTAGAGAGGACCCCTAGATCTTTTGGTCAAAGACCTGCCAAAATGGCCAAATGTGGTACTGCAAGGCTTGTACATTTATCAACGATGGTCCCTATGTTTGTCTAGGTAGCTTTAAGAGAACTTTGAAGAGCCCTGGTTATTGCAACTGTAATACGAGCATGGTTATTTATGCTGCTACCTGTTTATCATGCCCAGCATTCTACATAGGATTGACTACTAGGAAGTTAAGACAAAGAATACTAGAACATTATAGGGACATAAAGAACAAGAAAACTACTAACTCATTATTTGTACACACGAACAACTGTCCAAATTTTAAAAAGTTTATTTTCTTTGTCATTGATAGGCTTTATATTAAGGAGTTTGGGGGAGACTATAAAACTGTGTTGGAGATAAGGGAATGTCTCTGGCAATTGAGACTGGATGCTAGCAATGCCCCTGGTATTAATGTAGGTACTGTCTTTAGCATGTATTTTAAGACATAAGCTTGCCTGTATATAACACACTTTTTTGTTATTTTTAAATAAAGTAACAGATATGAATTTATTGTTTCACAAGGAATGTCACTATTGTATATGTTGGTTTCCAACTTATTTCACTAATTGTTATTTTATTTCATTCACTTCATTTTTTTAGCAATCATATACAGGGATTTTAGTAAACAATATATTGTTTTGTAGGAGTTCAAGGCCTGGTGAACAAGCATATAAGGGGACAATTAATCAATTAGCCACTCTTCTGCTTCATTACCTTTGTTTAATTAAGCACTTATTGACAGTGTATTTAAAGTCTGTTCTGAATGAAGTTAACTGACTCTGAAAATGTCCATGAGGGTGAAAGCGCTTAGTCAGTTACGGTTGTTGTATACATATTCTTATTTTATTTTTGGACTATAAAGGTTCCATGGTTTTATTTGGTTTGTTGCCTTCAGTGCCTTTCTGGTTATCAGTATCTACCATACACAGACAGGCTAAGAGCCCTATCCCTGACTCCTCAGAGGTGACCTCTGTCTGGCATACAAGGCAATCATGGACCCCAATTTTGATGGGACTGCTGCATATCCGCAAGTCAAGCTCCACTCAAGTAATGCACATGGGCAGCTTCAACCTGGTTTGTGACATCAACAAGACTTGTTGGTGGGACAGATTTGTGTCCCAGAGACTCCCTCATCTATGGAATAGACTCCCTCTCCACATCAAGCAGAGTACCTCTTTACCCCTTTTTAAGTGCAACCTGGATAACTGGACGGGAAACATAAAATATACCCCTGGGATTCCACCCATGTCCCTGCTGGACAGGGGCATTTGGTGCTGATTTGTCTAAACATGTCTTAAACTCTTGGCTAGGCTTATAAGGTCCTCAAGGCCAATAGCATAGTAATATACTATAATCCTATGATCCTCTGAAGTATCTGTTTTTTTTCAGTTGAATGGAAATGTATTTGGTCAACTTAAAACAATAAGCTCTGGATGCAAATGATTTCTTCTTTAAATGAAAAATAAGACCTTCCTTGGTGATGATTTCTTTTTCTCGGACCACCCTTTCATTGTAATGCTTTTCAGTAGGTGTAATTCTAAACCAGTATCAATGCACACCTGAAATTATTTAACTTTTTCTTCTATGATTGGTAACTGTGTAATTACCCAAAGAATTTCTACATCTTCTTAAAATTCTTCATGTTTCTCTTATAAGCAAGCTCTCCTCAACATATCTGGAGTTGTATTCATTTTATTGATGTTGTTTTGTCAGAGATAACATTTGCAGCAATTTGTTGAATCATGAGTGTTCAAATACTGCCTTTTTGGTGATTAAACTGTGTATTTCAAAAAGTTTGCATGCTTGTAGCTATCAGTGTAAGTGAATGGGATGTGTCATTCACTTATGCTGCTAACCTGCTAAATGGATATTCAGGGATAGATTCAGGAAGTGGAAGGGAAGTTTAGGTTTACGGGTTAAAGAGTGATTGGGGAATTTAGGGAGCAGGTGAAAAATGTTGGATTTATGGAGTGAGAGGGTTTTAAGGTTAGGCTTAGGAAGTGGTCTGTGAGTTTAGGTTTAGGGAACAGGAGAAGAAATTTTAGGGTTAGACTCAGAGTTTTGAAAGGGCTATGTAGTGTAGTAGGATTTGATTTTGGGAGGGTTATGAACGTTAGGAGGATTGAGGTAGTTAGAGATAGAAAGGGAGGTGGTATTTTCATTTGTTGAATAATTTTTTGTTGTTTTCGGTAGGTTGAAGCACAGGCAGGGTGGAATTGGTGGAGAAGAGTGTCAGGAGTGATTTGTGACAGACTGGTACCAGTAAGAGTGAAAGGGAAGGTCTACAAGAGGGTAGTGAGACGAGCTATGTTGTATGGGTTGGAAACAGTGGCATTGACAAAAAGGAAGGAGTCAGAGCTAAAGATGTTAAGATTTGCACCGGGTGTGACAAGGATGGACAGGATTAGGAATCAGTATATTAGAAGATCAGCTCAGGTTGGACAGTTTGGAGACAAAGTCAGAGAGGCGAGATTGTGTTGGTTTGGACATGTGCTGAGGAGGGATGCTGGGTATATTGGGAAAAGGATGCTAAGGATGGAGCTGACAGGTAAGAGGAAAAGAGGAAGGCCTAAGATAAGGTTTATGGATGTGGTGAGAGAGGACATGTAGGTGGTTGGTGTGACAAAGCAATATGCAGAGGACAGGAAGAAATGGAAACAGATGATCCGCTGTGGCGACCCCTAATGGGAACAGCCGAAAGAGAAGAGGAGGTAGGTTGGGATTCAATTATTTGTGCATCAGTGTTAGTGTTTTTCATTTTAATGATAACAATCCCACATAATTCCTCGCCTGATCCATATTTCACTTTCAGATCATAGCTGTACAGTGTCAGACATATCTTGTAAAAAGACTTTCTGAATATGTTCTATAAGGGATTTTGGCTTGCTTTCTCTTGAAGTCCCTTACCATAGCCATATTTATGGAGTTTCTTACACTCATACAGTATTGTATCTTGGTATAACTCAATTCCACTTCTATAAGCATTCTTGATCCATAAGCAGCTTTTTATTCTCATGTAAAATCACAGCTTCTATACAGTTCTGGCTAGTACCTTATTGTAACACAACTGTATTATTCACATCATTATTTTAACACACATATATCTGTAATTATTTTTTTTTTTTTGAGAATTTAAAAACTTTTCTTGTTCATAGCTCCATCCACTCCTTATCTTAGACCCAGAGTTTTCTCAAACATGTCAGGAACAAACATTACAAGGTACAGCCCCATTCTTAAAAACGTCTGTAATTCCTGCATGTCTTCTCTCCTTAAAATTTGCACAAATGATCAGAGTTTTGCTGAGTCAGGTTTCAGTCCCCCTAATGTTAAAATATGGCCATCTATTTCAGACTTGTCACTGTGATTTTGCATTTGCTCTTAACCTGAAACTATCCTGTCTTAAATCTATTTAGTAGGTGTATCAAGCTCTTATCATACTCTTCATGTGTCTGCCCCCACACTAAAAGGCCATCAGTTATGTCTACAGCTCCTTCCAAGCCTTCGTCACTTGGACAGTAGTTCTTAAGAATACCCTCATTCCTGATAAAATACCAAATGCAAGTCTGATAAATGTGTATTTTCCCTATGGCTTGTTAAATGTACACAATATAGAGCTGTGTTCATTTAACATTATCAAACAAAAAAAAACACTTTGTGTGTAGTACCAAGAAAAAAATTAGCATTTCGTATTTTTGAAACAACTCCAAATATAAGCAATTGATAATGCTCTGTTTAACCCACTTTAGTGAGCTCATGTAGATCAAGACAAATACAGATTGTGCCTTTCTTTACAAGTCATCATATTTCACCCTTTCTGTTGGAAGTGATTGCTTCTTAGTGAGACCAAAGCTCTCCATTCTGTTTGCTTTCTAGTCAGCTGTACTATTTTGAGCTACTACAGGCACTTTCCTGGGAACAGAAATCCATAGTAACAGTATCAGATTTTATTTGTAATATGATATTTTACTAGCAAGCTTCCTAAGCATTTGAAACAATGGATTAGTCGTACACGATGTTACTGCTATGGCTCTATACAATGTCTAAGATGTCTCTGAGGCTACCAGTTTGATTGTAAACATATGCAGCTTTTGCATTTATACTATGAATTTGCTTAACCACTCATAGCTTCTCACAAGCTGTATGACTCATGTTAGAAACATTTAGTTAAGTGCAGCTAATTAAAAAAGAAGCTTCAATGTTTGTACTTACATGCAGTTTTACATTAGTTGCATCACTCTGTGACTAGAATAGGTTAGCAACATGCACACAATCCCACACCCTCTTTCTCTCTCTCTCTGCAGTCATCTAGCTCCAGTTGTTAAAGCGTATTATCTGAAAACTATTAGACTACTCTGCACCTGTGCCTTGTCCATATTTCATATTATCTTCATTAATTCTTAGTATATATCTCTCTAAGGTATACTGTATTTATGCAAGTGGACGTATGGTCAACTGAATTTGTGACTCACAGGTTTGAGCGAATGCACTTAAGTGAGAATGCAGGCGCATGCAATCAGCAACAGTGTTGAACAATTTGTTGGCAAGTAAGTTAGCATGGCTTATTTTGTATGTGCTTGATTTAAGTGGGTTGTTTTGCATTGGCTGATGGTAGTGGTATGTGCAAAAATGTGCTGTGAACTGCTGAAGTTCTGTATTGCAACTGTTGGTGGTTAGCAGTGGTGATTCCCGTGTTTGTGGGGTTTTTCCTGTACAGTATTTGGTACACACTGTGTTTGTTCTTGCTTATTTGAAGGTCACTTTTTCGGTTAGCCTTAACAGATGCAATCTTCTCTAAATGTCTGCCTTGCACACCTGTCTCACTGTCATTGATGCATTTTCGGACCTCCAGCTATCAAGTCTTTTTACTTGCACACTACCAACAAACAGATGACAATCCAAACTGTTGCAGGTAGTTAAATAACTGAATAAAAATAAATCCAATACTGTATGAGAAAATAACATTAATATCAACAATCAAAATATCATTTTCACTGATGAAAGACAAGATGTTAAAACAAGATCTCCCACGTCCTCTCCCCTGCCACCACAGCAGACATAGGCAAAGGAATTTTTATGGCACAACTAGAATATGATATTACAATCATAGCCAATCCTTACAAGAAAAACTTAACCTCCCTCCAACCACAGCTAAGGATGTCTGCAGGTTCATCTTTTTGACTCTCAAAACAGAACATCACTGTAGTCATTTGAAAGGCAAAATGTTTTCCAGTTAAGAGATGGTGTTCCTTACTGCTATCCTTCCTGACCTATAAACTCTTAGCAATGCAAACCTTATTCCAAAAGATTAGCTAAAAGATACTTTACCAATGATGTAAGATCACAATGCCATGAACCTAGGGTTGCCACCTTTTCAAATGGCCAAAGTGGGACTTTTTCGGGACACACATCAGATTTTACCGGCCGACACATACCCATGGTCAGTACAAAGGATAGCACTTTACTTTTTTTGCCTAAATGAAAGCTTATTCTTGTAGCAGTTTAGGTGCTTATTCTGTTTCTTGTAACATTTAGGTATTTTACATACAGAAATAACTATTTTATGCAACTATTACATGAAATATGGGACATAATTATGTCCTACAATCTCAGAACATTTGCCATTTTTAATATTTTTGGTCAGGACACAACTGCCCAAAGAGGGACTGTCCCTTGCAAAGTGGGACAGGTGGTAACCCTACATGAACCTTCTCCCTTACCTAGCCCTTCCCTTCTACCTTCCCTCCAAATTACACTTAATTGCATGTACTGTATATAGTTAATAATTACTTTGTATGCTGCATTTTGAACTAGTTACAGAAATTCTCAGTTAATTGGAACTCAAGCAACCAGCAAAAAATATTGAAGAAATACAATACAATTTTCATGTATTGCACTTTCTGTTTTCCCCCACAGAAACATACCTTATGTTTTTAGAGGTTTAGAGTTTTAAAAAGGAAGATATGAACAAATTCCTTCTATCCCTAACCTGAGAACAAGTCAAACCAAACAAATAGTATAGGGTACAGTATTAGTCAGACCTATTTTTAATAGTAACTCTCAAGCAACCAGAAACTACAGTTATCCTGCATCTACCAGTCCCCATGGGTGCCAGTTAACTGAGAGTTTACTATATATAATTTGTCTTGCTACACTAACATGTTTTATAGTTGTTTTTATTTATAATTTTATGTTTAGTTATAGTGTTGAGAGCTTGCTTGTAAAACATTAAATGCTCTTCACTATGCATGTATCATTTTGAAAATGTCAACTTTCTTATCTTCTGTATATTATATTTTCCAGGGCTGAGCCTGAAAATGGTCCATCAGAATCAGTGTTCTATCCCAGTTAATGAAATAAAATAAAATAAAATAAATACATAACGCTTGCTCAGTATAAAAACAGTACATATGCATTCCTCATTAAATAGTAAAAAACTAAAAATCAGACTATGAAACTTCACCAATAGACTTTAGAAACCAGTAAATCATTTAAATGAAAGAATGCAGTTGTCTTTGTTTAATAATAGTACTATAGAAAATTTTCTAGTAAGATGTAGTTGATACTCCCCTGGATTCAGCAAGCTCTGCACGGTGTGCAGGAGCTCCAGGAGGCAATATGTCTGCCGTGTGATCCAGGAATAAGCTGCATGGACATGTATGAGTGCTCCTGCACTATTCCTGCATGGACATAGTTCCTGTATGCAAATTACCCCATTTGTAGGTGAAAAACATGCAAATGAGGTAAATGTGTGATCCAGGAAGCTGGCAGCCGGCCGTGCAGGACTAGTGTAATCTGCAGAAATGTACTCGGTTAGTAACTAAGTACATTTCTACAAACTACAAAACGGAGCCAAGACAGCTCCAAATAAAGGGTGTATATAATGTGTAAAGCATGCCAATGGCCAGTGGCATAGAAAACAGTTTAAAAAAATATATAACTTTTATTTTTTTAGCCGATTTCGGCTGTTTAAGCATAGGGCAGTGGTGCGCAAACGGGATCGGGCAAAAAATAAAAAAAAATAACCTGAAATAAGCATTCTAACCAAATCACTATTTTGCCATTATACTCAATGGCAGGCAGAAGACAGCATGGCCAGTGAATAGTGGTTGCTAAGGGGGGAGGCTCAGTGTAGGACCTGTAACTATGCATTAGCAGGCAATCCTATGCACATGAGGGGAATGATACTGAATCTCATTTTCCCCCCTCATTGCTAGTCAGCACCCAACAGTGTAAGTGCAGGAATAGCTTGGTGCAACCCTAGGAGTTAGCTGACATCATGGGGGGTGTGTCAGGCATACTGTAAGTGGATTGGAGCCCTGTGGCATGAGTTTGCCCTTATCTTAGCAAAGCTGAGCAAGGGGGTGTGTCTGAGGCTGCCTAGCACTCTTTACATTGTCTAAGTGGGTGTGCGCGCCATGCACCAGGTTTTAAAGGGAAAAAATAAAATAAACCAGAAAATAGTAGCTATGTGCACATTTGAGCACTGTGTTTGTGTGGCGTGCATCCAGGCTTAAACAGGAAGGCAGTGGGAAGGGAAAACAATAGCAGGAAGGTAATCAAGGAGAACTAGCATAGCTGGCAGGTGAAATGTATCAGAATCAGCCAATTACACAGGCAGCAGACCAGCCCAGCCCGGAACACTACTATAAACTATGCAAACACCTTTCCCTCTGTTTTTTTCCACATACTCTACACCACCGGTGTATACAAGTGGGGAAATTTTAACAAACAAAAACAACATACCATGCATCAACATGTGGAAGAGGCTGAGGGTGGTGAGGATGAGAATGCTGTCAACCAACCCACAGTGAGGAGACGGAGAAGAGTAGAGTGTATAGACCCAGGGTAACCTACCAGGGGCTACATGAGCTGGAGATAGTGGAGCGCTATAGGGTGGACAGGGACCTCCTACAGCAAATTGTTGAGCTGTGCTGGCCACACCTGACACACAGATCTAACAGAGGGGAACCCATCCCAGTGGATACCAAGGTATGTGTAGGCCTAAGAATACTAGCCACAGGTACCTTCCAAAGGCCAACTGGGGATATCATGGGGATCTCACAGGCATCAGCATCCAGGGTACTCCACCAGTTCCTGGATGCCATGTCAGCACATGCACCCGGTGAGCACGTATATTTCCCCAACACCCGTGAGGCATTGGCCAGCAATATGCATCTCTTCCACCAAATAGCAGAATACCCTGAAGTAGTGGGTGCTATAGACTGCACGCACATACACATCAAAGCACCACCTGGTGAGCGAGGTAGGGTCTACATCAACCGCAAGGGCTTCCCCTCCATCAACAGCCAGGTCATGTGCGATGCCCAGGGTATTATAATGAATGTGTGTGCTGGCTGCCCTGGAAGCTATCATGATTCCAACATCTGGCATCTGATGCAGCTGTACCAGAGATTTGCCAATGGAGACATCCATCATGGTTATCTAGTGGGGGATGATGGCTACGCACTGGAGCTGTGGCTGATGACACCCATCGGAAATGCACACACACCCAAACAAGAACTCCATAATGAGGCACACGCACAGACCGGAATTATAATAGAGCGTGTGTTTAGGATTCTCAAGTCATGGTTCCGGTGCCTGGACACATCCGGTGGAGCCTTGCAGTACTCACCAGCTACATGTACTCAAATTGTCATTGTATGTGCCATGCTACACAATATGATCCTGCAGAAACAGCTGAAGCAGGAACAGCATGGGGCAGGGCCACACAGGCCCCCCACCATTGCCAAGGCCTGCACAGGCACAGAGTGACTCAGAATAGGAACAACCTGAGCCTGCCCCAGTAGGGAGAAGGAGGCAAGCCCAGTATGCCCTGGCCTTGGCAAATAAGCAACGCATAGCACATACACTGACACAGTAGGGACCCAGGGAATGACACCTCTCTCTGACTCGCACATACAGTAAAAGGGATGCCAAGCACGACACTACCTGTGGTCAACCATGTGTAGGCAGTGTACTATGTGCATCTGACATAGACAGCCCTCCAGCACCATCCTCAATACTGGCATATCCACAGGTTTAGTCACTCTTCTTACCAACTGCCAAATGGAATAGTATGTGTTGTTACTTGTACCTATGGAATGGATGTGAGCATGCAACAGAATCAGGTGGCTGAATGGGATGCCAGCAGATAGTAGAAACCTATAGTGGCAGCATGAAATCTGTAACAAATACTGGTGTCACTATAGTAGGCAGTACTACACATGGTGACAAAACCCACTGCAGGAAATGTGCTGGGCCACATGTGTGTCCATATGACACACACATGCCAGTCAGGGAGGTTCACATATCCAGCAACAGTCTCAGCCAGTGGGACAGGTGTATACAAACACAAACAAAGGCTGTGCTAAGGCCTCTGAATGATGGCTATGGGTAACCTCCCCCCACCAGGCCTACACAGACAGACTACATCAGGTCAGGCAGTGGAATCTTAGTTCAGAAGGGTAAGAAGTCAGAAATTGATATGTAGGTCAATCAAACCTATGACCTGTAGTACACTGATATGCCTCTAGTCAGCATGATAGGTTAGAATACAGAATGAAATGGAGTACCTGACATACCAGTACAGTCATAGCAAATGTGTACAAGTGTCAGGTGTGCCCCCCCCCAGTCCTATGTAGAAGTGTAGTAACGGTCTGGTGTGCCCCAATCCTATGTAGAAGTGTAGAAACAGTCAGGTGTGCCCCCCAGTCCTATGTCAAAATGTAGAAACAGTCAGGTGTGCCCCCCCCAATCCGATGTGGAAATGTAGTAACATGTATGTGTAGGTTTACCAGTAGAGCACAGATTACCTGAGGTGGCCAAGGTAGCAGAATAGATCGTAGCATTTGTACAACATGCAGGTATGCCGGTGTTAGGTTGGTGTGTGTTTCATATTGTGTGAGAGTGGTCAGTATGCATGCATGGTGAGGTTTGACCTGGTGGCCATTGCCCAGTACTGCCAATGACAGGGCCAACTCACAACTGCAGTGCCAAACACAATGCTCCCCAATATAACACATTCTAGCAGTAAGCCATTGTAAATGTACGGAGGTAATATGTGTCACCATCTGAAAGATGGACATGGCATGACTGTTGGCCAGATATACAAGCAGTACACAGGGGAAGGTACCCCAGACAGACAGACAGTGTATAATGTGTAACCCTGAAATGGACACACCCTTGGAATTGTACATGCAGGTTTGCATCACATTATCTGGGCTTGTAGTAGGGAATACCAATGTCGCCTGGCCAAACACTCGTATATCACAAAAGTCATAGGAATGATGTATTGAGAAACAGCTGATGTCCCTGCACAAGCCAACATAAGTGGAATGCCCCATGCATATCTGTGAGTCAGATGCAAGTGGTGTCCATAGCATACATCCACCCAGCTCACCCAACCACCACCCACAGGTACCTCACCGGTCTTATCCCTGCTGTTGGGAATGGGTACAATATGACCCCCACCTGTGTATGGCAATAGCGAAAGAATGCAGCATGCAGTGCAGGTATCCCATGCAGGTGTATCCCTAGCTGTAAGCAGCACCCTGCCAGCGTCCACACTACCCGATCAATACTGACAGAAAGTATTGGCATGAACACATAGCACACCTACCCTGTCACCTCAGGGGAATATACTGTATGGCAGTCTGGTACTGTAGGACTGACAGAATGCAATGGCCTGCTACAGCTGGCCTGCATCACTACCAAATGGCCTACAGTCCTCTGCCAAAGGCCTGCATCTCACCCGTACTGCCAGTGTATGTTATGTCATGGACTCCCAAATAACAACATAACACAGTCCACAGAACCCATATGCAAGGCCATGTGGACAAACCACAGTAACATGTCCACCATGTCCCACTGCATGAACTGTGGGCCAACACCAATACACAGCTGTGATGAGGTGATAACTATAGGGAAAGTATGAGAGAATGTTTGCATAATGTATGGAAGAGGATAGAATAATAGGGGGGGGGGTGGAAGCATGGGCAGCATGGAATGTGCGAAGTCCGAAACACAGCCGTGTGCACATACTATCCCTGGCTGCAAACACAAAAATGGGTGGCTACAAACCTGCCCACACACCACAATAGGGGTAATGTCCTGACTTATGACTCTTGCCTCTGGGTAACCTGTGTAAGTCTGTACAGCTGTGAGGTATTGCCAAAGCAAGATAAGGCCATACTTTCACATCGATGGATGTACAAGTATGGGATCCTCTGCCACCACTGTACCAAGGTGCTGAACCAGTTACACAGACCCAGCAGCAAGTGTCTGCAGCTCCCACTCCAGAATGGCATTAGTGTGCTGGAATATGTAGGCATTTGACCACAATACTGGACACAGCTGCATTCACCCTGTGTTCCCCAGGACATCACTGTGAGCAAAAATGTCTACCTGACAGTACTTGAGGACATAAAACATCACAGTGTATAACACTGAATATCTCTGCTAACACCAGGACCATGTAGCAGAAGCAGCACAGACACAATTACCTACAGTACCCACTATCCCTTGCCTAGTTTGACCCCATATTGCCAACTGATCTACAGATATCCTGCAGAAACAGTTTGCTAGCCATAGGTGTAGAACACAAAAGTCTGCACTGGTACAATTTACCTGGAATGGATCCACATATTCAATACAGAAGGGCATACTGGGCATGCTCCCACACTTAACAAATGAAGGCAATGTCAGACAACAAAATACTGAAATGTCATACTAGGCATGCTCACACACTTAAAGAAATGAAGCCCATGTCTGGCAATAACAGTGAACCATACATATCTGACAGTTGCAGATGTCAGTGCATACACTCCTCAGTATGCACCAATCATGCTTTGCGCACACATTGAATAGGAATACACACATATATCCAAGGACAACACACTATAATATGCCAAAAGTACACATACATAGATGTGTGGAAGAGAGTGACAGTGACAAAGAGCCTTCCATCATGAGGCCTGTCCCACCCAGCACACAACCAAATGGCTACAACCACATGATGTGTAAGTGTCACTCACTGTAGAAATTAGCTTCTGGTATCCCTTAGCATTATAGACTCTGTGGTGCTAGTGCTAACTGTGCAACATGACTGTACAAGGCAGTAGTCATCTAGCAGTTGTATACAGGTACCTGCGGAATATAAATCTGCGTGTGCCTGAGTGTGGTGTGTCTACCTCTAGATGAAATGGTTATGGCCCATGCACACACACTGCCCTCCCCATAGCCCTACGATGACAAGCCTGCTGATGTCAGTCACTGTGAAATACACCTTTGGGGGAGGGATAGCCCAGTAATCTCTGTCGCACGTCCTATAACTGCGTAATGCTGTAGTGTGATATATTAGCTAGGTAGGAGTTCTAATCCCAGATGGGACAAGTGTGTGTGTGTGTGTGTGTGTGTGTGTGTGTGTGTGTGTGTGTGTGTGTGTGTGTAGGGATCAATGCTTTTTAGGCTAGTCACACTCACTACAATTCAAATGACCTACTTAGGCAAGCCTACTGATGTCATTCACTTTGAAATACACCTTTGGGGAAGGAGTAGCCCAGTAATCTCTGTGGTACATCCTATAAATGCGTAATGCTGTAGTGTGATAAACTAGGTAGGTAGGAGATCTAATCCCAGACATGGCAACTGTGTGTGTGTGTGTGTGTGTGTGTGTGTGTGTGTGTGTGTGTGTAGGGAGTGTGACACCCGTGCCCTGGCCCAGCAATCAAGGAGCCCGTGTGATGCCCGTGCCCAGGCCCAGTAATCAAGGATCCTCAATCCTCACCACTAACACCAGTAAGGGGCATCTCATACAGGAGGAAAGGATAACAAATACACACAGTAAAGTGCAATTTCCATTAAGAGCACACAGAGATCACAGTCAGTCTGGGGCTGGTCGCTCCCTTGCTCTCCAGGTCCCGAATAAGACTTACCACTGGCACAGCTAAAGGGTCCAGATCTCAGCCTAGTGGGCAAGCTAAAACCTCCAGCACCCTCTCCGTCCAACCACTGTTTTGTGTCCCTGCCCAGTAGCTCACACACACACACACACACACACACACACACACACACACACACACACACACTTTGAGAAGAGTGTATACAACCACACAGACACTCCTGGGGAAGGCTGGCACAGGTTTTCCAGCGGTGCCCCTTTTTCCCCGACTATACGGTAGTACCAACTGCTACCACCCACTAATATTTATCAGCTACTCAAAGGACCTTAAAAGGGTGTCCAATTATTACTGTGCAATATTATTATCAAATTGGTAGTATAGCTCAGGGCTAAAGCTATTGAAGTGGCTTTGTACAATTTACCAAAGGCATGCAAGTACTCTAAAGAGCTTAATTTATCTGTACAAAAACTGCCACAGTTGAAAGGGTTTAAAAATATTTAATAGCAGTCAAAACACCAGACAATACTTTTAATACATAGTGCTAGTCAAGAGTTCAGAGATCACAGAGAAATATTTAAAATAATTCAGTAGTACAGTTCTGACATCACAGAAAAACACTTAGTCTAATCTTTCTAGTTTCTAGCTATTTCTAAGAGAAAATACAAGTCTAAGATAAACTTACATATAGAGCAAGACAGTGCTGATCAGTTGGATGGTCAAGACAAAAATGCTTAATGCTCTCTGATTCTCTCTGTTTAAACTGATATTACAGTCCTGATTCACATTACATCATTATTCACACTTTCCTGGGGTTCCCAGGCTAACATGCTACATTCTTTAGTAAGCTCACACCAGGTCAGGAAGCAAAGCCATTAAGGACATTTATGCATGCAAATTCTGGCCATTATCTCTGGCCTTAAAACAATAGCAAGAATTCCTTCATCTAAACTGGACGGAGCCGTGTTTTAACATCAAAGGGTCACAACATGCTTTACTTGGTCAGTAGAGTGCACTGTTGTTACATTTTTTTTCCAGTTCCACATGTAAAACTATTTTTACCATTTAAGACAACAAGCCTGTGGTTTACATTAATATTTACAAATGACAGAATTATCTCCAAACTTCTATCTGGCTAGCCTTCACCTATCTTCACAGGGAGCAATGCCTTTTAGGCTAGTCACACCCACTACAATTCAACAGCCCCTACTTTGGCAAGCCTGCTGATGTCATTCACTTTGAAATACACCTTTGGGGAAGGAGTAGCCCAATAATCTCTGCAGCGCGTCCTATAACTGTGTAATGCTGTAGTGTGATAAATTAGTTAGGTAGGAGTTCTACTCCCAAACATGGCAACTGTGTGTGTGTGTGTATGTGTGTGTGTGGGGGGGGGGAAGCACTGCTTTTAGACTAGTCACACCCATTACAATTCAAATGCCCTACTTTGGCAAGCCTGCTGATGTCATTCACTTTGAAATACACCTTTGGGGAAGGACTAGCCCAGTAATCTCTGTGGTGCATCCTATAACTGGGTAATACTGTGGTGTGATAAACTAGTTAGGTAGGAGTTCTAATCCCAGACATGGCAACTGTGTGTGTGTGTCTGTGTGTGGGTGGGTGGGTGTGTGTGGGTGTGTGTATGTCTGTGTAGGGAGCAGTGCTTTTTAGGCTAGTCACATTCACTACAATTCAAATGCCTTACTTTGGCAAGCATGCTGATGTCATTCACTTTGAAATACACCTTTGGGGAAGGAGTAGCCCAGTAATCTCTGTGGTGCATCCTATAACTGTGTAATGATGTGATGTGATAAACTAGTTAGATAGGAGTTCTATTCCCAGACATGGCAAGTGTGGATGTTTGTGTGTTTGTGTTTGTTTGTGTAGGGAGCAATGCTTTTGAGGCCATTCACAGTCAGTGCAACCTCCATTGGCCTTCTTTGGCAAGCCTGCTGATGTCATTCCCAGTGAAATACACCTTTGGGGAAGGAGTAGTCCAGTAATCTCCATTGTGCACCTTATAACAGCGTAATGCTGTAGTGTGATATAGTAGTTCAGTAGGGGTTCTATTCCCAGACATGGCAAGTGTTGATGTTTGTGTGTTTGTGTGTGTGTTTGTTTGTGTAGAGAGCAATGCTTTTGAGGCCATTCACAGTCAATGCAACCCCCATTGGCCTTCTTTGGCAAGCCTGCTGATGTCACTCCCAGTGAAATACACCTTTGGGTAAAGAGTAGTCCAGTAATCTCCATTGTGCGCCCTATAACAGCGTAATGCTGTAGTGTGATATAGTAGTTCGGTAGGGGTTCTATTCCCAGACATGGCAAGTGTGGATGTTTGTGTGTGTGTTTGTCTGTGTAGAGAGCAATGCTTATGAGGCCATTCACAGTCAATGCAACCTCCAGTGCCCTTCTTTGGCAAGCCTGCTGATGTTATTCCCAGTGAAATACACCTCTGGGGAAGGAGTAGTCCAGTAATCTCTGTGGTGCATCCTATAACAGCGTAAAGCTGTAGTGTGATATAGTAGTTCGGTAGGGGTTCTATTCCCAGACATGGCAAGTGTGGATGTTTGTGTGTTTGTGTGTGTGTTTGTGTAGGGAGCAATGCTTTTGAGGCCATTCACAGTCAATACAACCTCCATTGCCTTTCTTTGGCAAGCCTGCTGATGTCATTCCCAGTGAAATACACCTTTGGGGAAGTAGTCCAGTAATCTCTGTGGCCCATCCTATAAATGCGTAATGCTGTAGTGTGATAAACTAGTTAGGTAGGAGTTCTAATCCCAGACATGGCAAGTATGTGTGTGTGTGTGTGTGTGTGTGTGTGTGTGTGTGTGTGTGTGTGTGTGTGTGTGTGTGTGTGTGTGTGTGTGTGTGTGTGTGTGTCTGTGTTTGTCATTCGTATCCTGTGTGGAGGTGGCTGTGAGCGTGTAACAACTGGACTCATTGTGGAGTGGGTTTTGCAAATTTCTTATATGGTGGGCCTATTATATATCACAATGTCCACCTTACAAGGATAACATATGTCAAATAGCCGAGAGGCTGGGGTGCCAATCCATACCCCTACATGTGACATCAAGGCCTGGAGAACAAAGTAAGCAACCCTTGTATTACCCAGAGAACACTCTCAACCCATGTCTCATACACAAACACACTTGCCTAGGCAACAACTGCTTTGTTGGTAGTACCCTGCATATTGCCCACAGATATTAACCATGGTGTGATTGCAGTGGACTACAGAGAGCATGGCACCCTGTCCCATCACTACAGTAAGCACATAATTGCAGACAGTGCACCTTCACTATGTTCCCCACTGGACGCCTGCAACAACTATGGTGCCATCAAATGTGGCCCACAAAGGACATACCATGCCTTAAACACATGCCCTGTATGGACAGATGCCACTGACACCAGGGAATACCTGTATCATGCTATCAATTTAGGTGCAAGGTCAATCTAGTATCCATTACCAGTTCCCTCCACATGAGGCCAGGACTGGCACATCTGATAATAACAATCTGTGTACACAACATGGGCCAGACACCCCAGGTACAGTTCCACATGTCAGTGAGCATGCATGTGGGATGTGTGCACATCCCAGACACCGTCCATGTCATGGACTATAGAATACATACATGGCAAGCATTGCACAGCACTGGCCATACACAATAGTAACCCAGGTGACTGGATGGTGAATACAGTACCCACCTGTGTGGGCCAGTCCAGACACTACACCCCTGAGCCACACTGCAGACCACTGTCATGTGGCCTGATGCCAAGGTATACCCTTCACCTAGCCTTGTACAGCCTTCTGGCACAGTCAACCACTACACGCCCATGAAGCAATGCACCCATGTATGTCAGTACCAGCACCCTGTGTCTGTGTGTGTGGAGTATGATGCTTTCGATCACATTCACACTCACTACAATTCCCATTGGCCTACTGAAGCATACTGTCTGATGTCAGTCATATTCACATACCCTTTGCCCATATAACATCTGGATAACCCCTGTGGTGCATGTGATACCTGCACATTACTATATTGTGGAAAACTAGCTAGTTAGGAAGTCTATTCCTGACCCTGCCAAGTGTGTCAATGTGTGTGAGTCCCTGAGAGGGTGTGGCTGTGTTGACACTGACACCTGTTCATGTGGACAGGCATGTGTACTACACCTACCTTATCGCTACTATATCACTGTTGCAGATGTCACTCACCATAAGATATACCGTTGGACAGCTCCCCAGCATGTAAGCTATGTGATGCATACAATAACTGCATAGACATGTGATAGCAATACACAGTCAGGGGTTTGAAACCCTGTACTGGTAGGTGTGTGAAACAAACATGCTTAGATTTTACTCTCCCACCTCCTCCCTGACTTACTTTGTCTCTGTCTGTCTCTCTCACTCCCTCTCTTGTGGATGTGGAGAAGTACACCTGCTTTGCTTAGGCAGCAGCTTGTGTTTTGTAAGTGATGCTCATGATCAGCTGATGGCCTTTGCATGAATTGCAGTCCCCCTCTAGCTGATTGCATGTAGAACAGCTGTGGTAACATTCCCATAGCTAATTGCATGGAAACACACTCCAATATCTAGGAACATCATGTTGGTGTTGGGCCTTTTCATTCACTGTGAGCAGGACCTAAATTTGGTGTTTGGCAAACAGCATCACAGATGGTATTGGGATTTACCTCTAACAACATACACTGTGGAAACAGGCCAACAGACAGGAGGGGGATGTGCCATGACTACAGAATATAAGTGTTGCTCTTCTGCATTTGGAGTAATGTCGATTTAATAGGGTGTGTGTGGATATGGCTGGTCTACATGATTTAATACCTGTCGTGACAGTGTTATGTGTTTGAGGAAACTCCCATCTGTAGGGTTATCTGCAGACTGGGCAGTGTGTGGAGCTTTGTTTCTTGTGTTACTCACAGAACACCTATCTGACAACTGCAGAAGCATAGTGTGAAGATTGCAGTCAGTACATGGTGACAGCCATGAGAGTTACTGACTTCATATCCCTCATAGGACATATGTCACAACAAACCCTGGTATGACAGTAAATGTATGAGGTTATCACAGCAACATGCCAATATTGGGCCAGTGTTTGTAGCTCCAGCCACAAGTCTGTCAACCTTTGTACATATGTCATGCAGTAAGAGGTGTGTATGTTCTTTACACCATTATTTATTGACATCATACCTGATAACAAGCCAGTCAGATATCAGACTGCTAGACATGTTATGTATAGTAGGGGTTGTTTCTGAGGACATAACTTGGGCATTCTGTGGTTGTGTGTACAGTATTGAGGTCTGTGTACTTATGGTGATTGTCGACAGCATGTGTATTGCCCATACGTACCTTGGGCTGTGCACAGACTGTGGTAGATGTCATTGTTCTTGGTCCTGTTCTATCTGATGTTACATGCTGCTCCAGTGTATGGCACCCTATTGGCTCACATATCTGTAGGGCCAGACGCACATGTGTCCCATACCACAGATAGGCATCGGGCCACACTGTATCATGACCCAGTGTATGTAGGGTTAGTGTGTGATTGGCACATATGAGGATTGTGTTTATCAGACAGTCCATATAGTATCATATTAACCTTGTGTACCATCTGTGGTTGTGTTCACATTGGTTGTGGGTATGCACTTTCTCACAGGTGTCTGTTACTTTGTGCTGTGACATGCATGTAGAGCCTGCTATAATTGCAGGTACATGTGTATTCCCCCATACAAAATGCAGTCCAGTGTTATGGCAGTCTGCCTGTAGTTTGCACAGAGCTTTGTGACATGCCTAGCAGCCTAGTGTAATTACCCAGTGTGATGTTATGTCCAGTTATTTGCAAGACATACTGCTGCCAGGCCACCATGACTGTTGTGTATTTCTGACAAAGCAGTGGGATTCTGTACAAGATGTATGTCACTAACTAGTGGGTAGTATGTGGCCATGTGACTTCTGCACCACCAGGTATTATGTGTCAGGACAGACTGGCGTGTGTGAATGCATAAACTATGTGGGCATCTGTAGTCCAGTATTTATGTGATATACCCATGTACATGGCTATTAACATCTCCATTGTGAGGCGTGGTCCACATGTTTCGCATGAAGGGGATTTGTGTACACCTCTGGGCTGACCACAGAGTGCCAGACTGTCCACATATATTGGTCATATCTCTGCTGCAGTCCACGGGATCATTACTGTGCTAGCAGTGGTACTGTACTATGATGTCCTTAGAAAGTCTGTCAGTAGCCAATGGCGCACATGTCAAAAGTAGATGTGACCTCCCACACACAACATGTCTGTTAAGACAACCCCTGTTACAGTAGCAACAGTCTACATAAATACCTGCAATACATACATAACATCCCCTTTCACTAAGAGGTTGGGACTATTGGTGCTGAGGTAGGACTCCACTCCATGTTTTGGACATATGGTAAACACATATATATATATATATATATATATATATATATATATATATATATCAAAAAACACCCAAAGACCGTAAATGAGTATAAAAACAAACCAAAAAACCAAATATGGAAGGAGCTGTTGCCACTCAATCGTGGATGTAAAATAGCCTCAATAGTCCCAACAGCTGATGCTGGCAGAAACAGTAAAATATTCTAATGCAAAACAGGTGTAGAATGGATCAGATGATGTATCAAAAAGACTCTAGCATCAAGAACAAGTTTATTATGATTTATTATGATTATATTATTTGTTCATTCATTATACATTTCTTAGATTCATTTTTTAGACCCTGTTCACATTTTCATCCAGTGCATATTTTTCACATGCTTAGTTTATTTTTTGTTTCCATTCAACATTTTTCATTAATATTGTTATCACCATTTTACTATCTTTTACCAGATTTTGGAGGCCATTAATTGTGACCTCACCTTGTTGCATCCATTTAGTTACATATAAGTTTTATCCTAGCCAGCAGTTACATTCTAGAACTTGTGCATGTCTCCGGTGTTCTGAAAACATCAGACGAACCGTTCATTGTAAGCAATGATTGTTGACCAGATTATGAAGCAATGTTAATTACTATACATGCAAGTTTGGTACATCTCTAATGTGAGTTGTCAAGAGACGTGTTTACTATTTTATGTCCTTTCTGCTATTATGGCTGTCCACATTGATTGGGCGCAGGCATTTGTCCTGCTGCCCTGGTATTGAACGTCTGCATGCACTTTGCTGATCAATGGACTTTGATATGTTTTGTGATATGTTTTGTGCGCCTACATGCTTCATGCATCTTTTTACATCTTACCATGAGGGTGCATTGCTTTAGTATATTGTACATACTTGTGTATGCATTTTGCAAGCTATTTTGTGGTTATGTCCATACGCTTTGACGCATGTATAGCGCCTGCGACGGATTTACGATGGAAGCATAGGCAGCATGGTGTTCTCAGAGAGTTCACCGCATGTAGCGTGACCGAGCTTTGATTGTTTTGATTTTAGCATTTTCTAAACGGAGTTGACCAG